>NC_090753.1:56076604-56079104 GCF_036898095.1 Palaemon carinicauda
GAGAGAGAGAGAGAGAGAGAGAGAGAGGAGAGAGAGAGGAGAGAGAGAGAGAGAGAGAGTTTGTGGGTGATATTAATGACTTCCGCAATTTTCTTTTGTCCATCTACGAAGAATTCTCGTTTACATAAAAATCATATCATCTCAGCATAAATCTTTCAAGTAGAATACAATTTTTTCAACTTTAAAACGACACACTTATAATTAACAAACTAATATTTATTTCCACTCGTGGACAGACACAGTAGAATGAAAGACAAACATAAAAAGTAGTAAAACGACAGAGAGATGTAATCTGACAGTTAACGTGTAAACATTATATTCTGACAAACTTTCAAATATCGCTGAGAGATGTGGCCGAGGCGGATCGCACTCGATGCCAATTTTATGTTATGGTAATCATATTAAGGTCAAGTAGCTTTATTTATCAAAATTTAATTTTAGATCTTAAATTGTAGAAGTGGGCATATGTTCTGCCCGCTTTTGCCAAATCTGAGTTGAACGTCTGTCTTGCCCTCGAGGAAAAAATAATCTTTCTCTAACCGCTGACGCTTATAAATTATATGGAACATTTCTCTGCCATTTCCATTTCCAGGTAACAAACCATGGAACGGAGACGGTGAGCGTGTTGCATTTGCAACCTGGAAGGCACCACCACATGAGACAATTGCTGTGTCGAGCTGAGAATCCCCTCCTGCCTCTGGAGACTCTCAAAGACATCATCACGCTCAACGTGGCTTGTGAGTTGCCTGGGGAAGAGTTTATTCTGTGGGGTGGAAGATGCGGGAAAATTAATTATGAGATGTGGAAGGCGACCCGGGTCTGGAATTGCAACCATTTTTTTTTTATTCTTAATTTAGATTTTTTTTTTTTTATTAATGGACATATTTCTTGTTGTGAATGTATTTCGAAAGAGCAATTATTTTTTCTAATTAAGATATATATGCTTTAATAAGTTTTTTTTTTTTACTCATGTCCAGGGTTGGCCATTGCATTTTTTTTAATTTAAATGTTTTTTTTTTTCTTATTTATGGAAATTTTTCTTGTTTTGAGTTGAGGTGTGGCGGATCACCGGGGTTAGGAATTGCACGATTTTTTTTCTTGATTTGATTTTTTTTTTTCAAGGAAAGTTTTATTGTTACCTCCGCCAACGAGGTTGGAAGGAGGTTATGTTTTCGCTCCCTGTATATGTGTCTGTTTGTGTGTGTGTTTTTTGTGAACATCTTCCCGGACACAATTTTAATCGCAGAGTAATGAAACTTGCTGGATTTACTGTTATGTAAAAGGCTGGAAATAATTAAATTATGGAAGGTCAAAGTCTAAGTCACTGACAAGCAAAATGTCCAATTCACAACATCAGTCATAAGTTTGGACATCGTTGTCACAGAGACTTCAAACTTGGCTCATATTTGAGTGTATTAAAATGCAAGCCAAATACTACATGTTAAGGTCAAAGGTCAAGGTCAAGGTCGAGAAATAAGGTGCCAAGGCGTACAGTAGTTCTGCGCTTTACTGAATGCCCCTCTAATTATGAATGTATTTCTATATGAAGTGTTTTTTTTAATATGAGATATGTTTTTCTTGAGTTTCTTATGGCCGGGGTTAGGAATTACACTTTTTTTTTTAATATCAAGTTTTTTTTTATGGCATTTTTCTTGTTATCAATATATTTCTACGATCTTTTTTTATTGGAGATATATACGTTTTATAAGAATTTCTCTATTATTCATGTAAATTTTACCCGTTATGATACATATTTAAGAGTAAAAACTGTTTCGTTTAAATATATGTGATATATGCTTTTCACGGAAATTTTATTTTCCATGAAACAACAGTTTTTTAGTGACAAAACATTTATGAAATATAGAATATAATATATTTTTTCTGTTACGAGTTATGAAGAATGTATTTTTTTTTTAGTAAAATATGCATATATATCTAAGGATTAAGTATATGGCCTTTTATGGAAATATATTCTTCATGAAAAGCGATAGAATATTTATAGAATTCATGAAGTAACCTTTTCCCCTTGTTCATTTGTTATGAACCAACGGATTTCTTTTTTTAAATATAAATGGACAAATCTTTGATGTCTTTGTATTGACGTTTATATCTTTATATACGGGGTAACATTTCACAGGAATCTTATTTGGCGTGGAAATAATGTAACCGAAAATAAAACCATTTAAATTTTAAATGAAACTATAAGAGAGATTGCACGAGTGCCATAAGTGGATGAGATCATGGTGAGAGGTAGATGGAGATGGTCTTGGGTATGCTCTTCGCACTCCCCCAAGAGAGAATAGTTCACAAAACGTTTAACTGGGCTCTACAAGGCCCTAGAAGGATTGAATGACCAAGGCCTACATGGCTAAGGATTATGAAGCGTGAAGTAGGGGATGATGAAAGGAAAAGTATTGATTTAAAAGCTTAAGATGGAGACAACTGGCGAAATCTAAACTGATGCCCTTTGCGTCAGTAGATGATGATGATGATGATCATG
>NC_090753.1:56086604-56101604 GCF_036898095.1 Palaemon carinicauda
AACAACTGTATATGTATATGCATATATATATATATATATATATATATATATATATATATATATATATATATATATATACATACATATATATAAATATATATATATATATATATATATTATATATATATATATATATATATATATACATATATATAATATATATATATATATATATATATATATATATATATATATATATATATATATATGTATATATATATATATATATATATATATATATATATATATATATTTATATATATAGTATATATATATATATATATATATATATATATATATATATATATATAAAGGTTTAAGTTAATCGATCAAAAGTTTCCATTACCTCAACCTACCAACATTTGTAGCTTCAATGCTACTAAGCTTATTTGAATTATAATCAGAGATGGTACCTCCAATACCACTCAACACTACTATATCCTCAGGCTGAATACGTAATGGAAGGCTGCACAATGCAGAGAGAGAGAGAGAGAGAGAGAGAAGGAGAGAGAGAGAGAGAGAGAGAGAGAGAGAGATAGAGAGAGAGAGAGAGAGATAGAGAGAGAGAGATAGAGAGAGATGAGAGAGAGGAGAGAGAGAGAGAGAGAGAGAGGAGAGAGAGAGAGAGAGAGAGAGAGAGTTTAGCATTGTCCATAAATGATAAAATATTACTGCAAAGTCTCATAAAATACATAAAATATTAATGGGTGAAATTAGCGAAAGAAATTGGCGTTGAACAAGTCGATTGCAAACGCCTTTTTCAAAATGCAATGACAACAATTAAACCACCGAATTAATCATGCCATGTTTTGCCATGGCAATTTTTGCAGTAACAGCATTGAAGCTCCGTCTGATATATTTATTATTTCACTATTTCAATTGCAAAAAAAAAAAAAATAGCAACGGTTTTTTTTTAAAGGATAAAATTCTTTCCATCCTGTGTTTATAGCCAGAAATATTTCCGATTTTGTGACTGAGCAAAGTTTTAGAAGAATATTGAAAAGAGAGTTGATTGAAATTATGGAATGTGCTGCCCTTCTATTTAAATCAAATATGAGGAAACAGTTGATAAAAAAGTACTGTTATTTAACATTCAAACGAAGAATTTTATACAATAAACAAAATCTCGAAGGAAGGATATTATACCATAAGCCAAATCTTGAAGAGTTAAATAGCAGAGTAAATTTATCTTTAAAAAGTCAACGGAAACCTAAGATATACATAGCATGTAAGAGTCACATTAATATAAGACAGTTATGAAAGGTAAAAGCCACATTTAATTACTATTGTTAAGAACATTACCATTGTTTAAGGAAGATTCATCTAATCATTTCGGACAATCATAATTTTACTTACCCAGCTATCTAATAAAAATTACTAGAAATACATAAATTTACGACTCCTAAACTTTCAAATGATGTCGAGGTAATTATCATTTTAAAAAGTTTTCTTTATAATTACAAACAATAATAAACTGTAATATTACTGCGTGAGAGATGAAATGGACATATCTTAGGAATAATCTGAAAGTTAAGGAAAAACGGTATTTGAAACGTAGAATTTTGAAAATAATTTCAACTAACATCAGACAAATTTCTCATAATTCATTAAATTCTTTATATGAATTTAACTTTACCATCAACTGCTGTGAATGTTTACTTAATTTTGCATATTTCCAATGCCCTGTAATAATTCATAGATTTTATACCTTGGATCAAAACGTTTGATCCTAATTATTCAGACATGAAAAAACGTATTATTTTCACAACGAATGCAGTGATTATTTGTTTTACTGATTATTTTATTTTTAATTCAAACATGAAAACTTGAGCTGACATTGACACATGTTCGGCGATATAATTTCTATCATTCTTTTAAGACCAAACTATTATTAGATATATTTACTTCACACTAACACCGACACACACACACATACACTAACTCCCCATCATGCCAAACGTTCCCCGTAATATATTCGCATTCGTAATGGATAAATGAGGAGAGAAGCAAATGTCAAAGGATCAGGATAAATTTATGCAAACGAACATTGCTGCAGACGAGGTGCCTCTAATGACGCTACAGAAGCCAGAGGAAAATAAGGACGAGAATAAATGTCGTCAGTCTTCGATGGAATCCTCGGAGCAGTTGCGAATCCTCCAAGCAGTTGGGAATCCTCCAAGCAGTTGGGAATCATCCAAGCAGTTGGGAATAATCGAAGCAGTTGGGAATCCTCGAAGCATTTGGGAATCCTCAGAGCATTTGGGAATCCTCAGAGCAGTTGGGAATCCTCGAAGAAGTTGGGAATCCTAGAAGCAGTTGGGAATCTTCGAAGCAGTTGGGAATCCTCAGAGCAGTTGAGAATCTTCGGAGCAGTTGGGGATCCTCGAATCAGTTAGGAATCCTCAAGTAAATGAGAATTCTCGGAGCATTTGGGAATCCTCAAAGCAGTTGGGAATCCTCCAAGCAGTTGGGCATCCTCAGAGCAGTAGGGAATCTTCGGAGTAGTTAGGAATCTTCAAAGCAGTTAGGAATCCTCGGAGCAGTTGGGAATTCTCGGGGCACTTGGGAATCGTCAGAGCAGTTGGGAATCCTCGAAGCAGTTGGGAATCCTCGAAGCAGTTGGAAAGCCTCGGAGCAGTTGGGAATCATTGAAGCAGTTGGGAATCCTCGAAGCAATTGGGAATCCTTGGCGCAGTTGGGAATCCTAGGAGCAATTGGGAATCGTCGAAGCCGTTGGGAATCTTGGGGGCAGTTTAGAATCCGCGAATCAGTTCGGAATCCTCAAAACAGTTGAGAATCCTCGAAGCAGTTGGGAATCCTCAAAGCCGCTGGGAATCCTCGAAGCAGTTGGGAATCCTTGAAGCAGTTGGGAGTCCTCGGAAGAGTTGGGAATCTGCAAAGCAGTTGGGAATCCTCGAAACAGTTGAGAATCCTCGAAGCAGTTGGGAATTCTTGAAGCAGTTGGGAATCCTCGGAGCAGTTGGGATCATCGAAGCAGTTGGGAATCCTCGGAGCAGTTGGGAATCCTCGGAGCAGTTGGGAATCCTCGAAGCATTTGGGAATCCTCGGAGCAGTTGGAAATCCTCGAAGCAGTTGGGAATCTTGGAGCAGTTGGGAGTCCTCGAAGTAGTAGGGAATCCTCGAAGCAGTTTGGATTCCTCGAAGCAGTTGGGAGTCATTCGTCAAGTGAAGACTGACTTGCTTCAAGAATTATACATCAGAGATTTATCCAATAAAGTTATTCAGAAAACATAAAGAAAATGGATAATAAATCGATTAACCAGGAAAGAGAGAGAGAGAGAGAGAGAGAGAGAGAGAGAGAGAGAGAGAGAGAGAGAGAGAGAGAGAGAGAGAGAGAGAGAGATGGGGGGTTACGAATAGTATTTGCATTGCATATAGGTTCCCTTAACCATCTGGTGATCAATACCCAGAGTAGTGAGTAAATAAATGAGAGAGAGAGAGAGAGAGAGAGAGAGAGAGAGAGAGAGAGAGAGAGAGAGAGAGAGAGAGGATGATCAGAGTACTTTAACCTTCGGTAAATAACCCTGAAGCATGTTGATTTTCTTTCCTTGGGGGTTGGGGGTTGGGGGGAGGGAAAGTGAGTACACTCTTTTTAAAAGCGTTACTCAGCTCAGGTAAATAATAGGCCCTCAGGCTGTACCTCTAAGCAGGTGCAACGCCACAAGTTCATCTCACGCTCAGACACTAAGCAAGAAAAATGCACCAAGTGACCACCAAGACGAGAAAAATTAAATATTACGAAACTCCAATTTTTTTTATTATCATTATTCTTTCTATTCCTCTTTCTTATCCCTCTTACCCAGGTTTTTAATCAAATATTTATAATTATAATGAAAAATCCTTCTATACCTAAAAGCCATTTGGAACGATCTTC
The DNA here is from genome assembly GCF_036898095.1 of Palaemon carinicauda. Taxonomy (NCBI): domain Eukaryota; kingdom Metazoa; phylum Arthropoda; class Malacostraca; order Decapoda; family Palaemonidae; genus Palaemon; species Palaemon carinicauda. Next base: position 56,090,500 of record NC_090753.1, read on the forward strand.
GATCATACATTTCTTCTAATTAAAATGGTGAAGCAGTTTCGAAATGTGCAGACGAGGAAGACCACTAAAAGATAAGAAACAGAAGCCAAAGATTAATAATTCATTATCAAAAAGCTCAAAATAGAAAGCAGAGAATTGTCTCCTGATTATAGAAATCCATCTATGTGAAAACGATCGCCCTTTGGACACTGGGGAATTGACATGTACCAAGTTGATAAGGAATTGACATGTGCCAAGTTAATGGGGGAACTGATATGTGCCAAGTTAATGGGGAATTGACCTGAACAAAGTTAAAGGGGGAATTGACATGTGCCAAGTTAAAAGGGAACAGGCATGTACCAAGTTAATGCAAAATTAACATTTACCAAGTTAAAGGGGAATTGACATGTGCCAAGTTAATGAGGAATTGACATAAACCAAGTTAATGGGGAATTGACATGTGCCAAGTTAATGGGAAATCGACATGTATCAAGATAATGGGGAACTAATATGGGCCAAGTTAATATGGAATTGATATGAACCAAATTAATGAGGAATTGACATGTACCGAGTTGATGTCCTCATTAACAATACTTTTAGTTGTTGATAAAACCGCTCTGGTTGATAACAAAGTTTGATAAAAAGTATTGCAAAAAAATGAAAAAAAAATAAAATCGATCCTGTAGTGTTTAATAGAAGAAAAAATATTGCAAAAATAAAAGGTTTATTTTTGGCTTTATAATTTATAATTTATGAAAACGAGATCAGAACAGACTCCCGTGAGAGTGCAGGAATATTTTAGCAGTGGTCAAAAATTTTAGAGGACTAAAATACACTATATTTTCGCTGTTTTCAATAAAAAATATTTTGATAGAAAATACTGAAATTGTTTTCTTCCATTGAAACTTTAGAAGATAGTGTTACGTAGAGAGAGAGAGAGAGAGAGAGAGAGAGAGAGAGAGAGAGAGAGAGAGAGAGAGAGAGAGAGAGTTCCTTTTCAGAGAAAGTTAATAATACTGACGGTAATATATTAGCTTTAAACTGGCTTAATCTACTCTACTTTAAACTACTGGAGAGAGAGAGAGAGAGAGGAGAGAGAGAGAGAGAGAGAGAGAGAGAGAGAGGCTATCAGAGATTGCTAGATGAAAGGCACGTCTATTTCGCAAACAACAACAACAACAATAATAAGGACGATCTGTGTGTTCGGGGTCTTGCTGCTATTATAAATGACCAGGGGAGATGAGAGAGAGAGAGAGAGAGACTTTAAAAACTTTAGATAACTTGTGTGTTATGGAAATTGGACGGTAATCCCTTGGACTAGAACTACCAAAACACATTTACATAATGGAGTAACATTACCAATTCCCCGAGTGCTAAAATCTCCTCTTCTTGCTAAATTGTGCAAAATAACAGATAGCTTTGGAGCTAGGAATTCTGCAGTCTTTATAAAAAAGCAAAAACAAAGGAAAAATACCCATTGGGTCAACACCTCTATAAGCATCAAGGTCCATCAAGAGAGCCCTAATTTCACGAGATCTATAAAACAATATTAGTCTCACTATGCTTGGGAGGAACGGTAATAAACAATGGTAATAACGCGTTTATGAGGCTAACATTATTATTTTATCACAATAATCTCCCTTATGTAATATAAATTCAAGTCTCTCTCTCTCTCTCTCTCTCTCTCTCTATATATATATATATATATATATATATACACATACATATATATATATGTATATATATAACATATAATATATACTGTATATATATATACACACACATATATATATATACATATATATATATATATATATATATATATACATATATATATATATATATATATATATATATATATATATATATATATAAAATTTATATCCTGCAACGCTGACCGTCAACCACTAAGATAGCACAATTTCCCATAAATTACACAAACTGCCGTGAAGTAGTTAGGAAAGGGGAAGGGTACCTGTATATAAGTGATGTAAATCTTAACTCACGTATGCTATGTCCGTGGATGACTCCCAGCCTACTGATTACTAGTCTGTAAGCATCTTCTGAATTGAAGAAGTAAAGTATGCAGGTTTTAAAGTCACAATTTCTACAAGCAAACTTTCATACTTTTAGGAGGTTCCCCTTAGTGTAAGTTTAAAAGCCTTTTAAGAATCTAAATTATTCTATCATAACTAAAATATTCTTTTCAAAATACAGATGTTTTTGTGTTTGAAAATAATTTCAATTTTGTTAATCAGAAAAAAGTTATTGATAATCAACACGCTTTGCATCTCAAAAAGTATTTAGCTTAGAAGGAATACTGAACAACCAAATGAGTAATCATAATAAATAAGAACACCTAAGCCTACCTAATTAGGTTTGTTAATTCATCACTTTTCAAGGCCCAAGTGACGTAGTCCACGAAATATGATCTCACCCAGACACCACAAATATACAATGTACAATTAATGATTAATTAACGATAACTGGATATTAATCATTATTAACGTTTCGTATTTCATGGGTCTAATTCAATGTTGTTACTGTTCTTGATATATTTTATTTTGATTGTGTATTCTTCTCTTGGAGTTTATTTGTTTACTTGTTTCCTTTCATCACTGGGATAATTTCCCCCTGTTGGAGCCCTTGGGCTTACAGCATCTTGCTTTTCCACCTAGGGTTATAGCTTGGATTTGAAGGTTTAAAAACCACTCATAAAGAGCAGAAGAAATACTAACACAACTTAAATACACGAAATGAGGGGACAAAAGAAAGACCGTCACTGACGAAGAACTAAAATTGAAAAAGGGTAGTGTGAAGGCTCTCCCACACATACAGGAAATAGAACAGTTGGTCCATGTAATGGAATCAGCCTCGACGCAGTGGGGGGGGGGGAGGTATAGTTCAGGCAGCAGATTTTTTAGCATTTTTGAGAACCAAGGCAATGGCTCGCTATGATAACCCATGGAGACCTACTAGCACCCTAAAAATTTCCCTACTTAACTAACACAGACCATAACGGTATGATGTTAGTTATTTCCATCAAGCTCAGAGTACGTCCACATATGTAAGACCCAGAAGGAATAAGGCAATAGTCCTTATGTCTCAAGAAAAGAGCGGGTCAACCTATATAAGACCCAGAAGGGATAAGACAACAGTCCTTAATGTCTCAAGCTAAGAGCAGGTCAACCTATATAACACCCAGACAGAACAAGACAATCGTCCTTAATGTCTCAAGTTAAGAGCAGGTCAACCTATATAAGACCTAGAAGGAACAAGACAATAGTCCTTAATGTCTCGAACTAAGATCTGGTCAACCTATATAAGAGCCAGAAGGAACAAGACAATAGTCCTTATTATCTCAAGTTAAGAGCAGGTCAACCTATATAAGACCCATATGGAACAAGACAATAGTCCTTAATGTCTCAAGGTAAGAGCTGGTCAACCTATATAAGACCCAGAAGGAACAAGACAATCGTCCTTAATGTCTCAAGCTAAGAGCTGGTAAACCTACATAAGACCCATAAAGAACAAGACAATAGTCCTTAATGTATCAAGCTAAGAGCAGGTCAACCTATATAAGACCAAGAAGGAACAAGACAATAGTCCTTAATGTCTCGAACTAAGATCTGGTCAACCTATATAAGACCCAGAAGGAACAAGACAATAGTCCTTAATGTCTCAAGCTAAGAGCTGGTCAACCTCTATAAGACCCATAAGGAACAAGACAATAGCCCTTAATGTCTCAAGCTAAGAGCTGGTCAACCTCTATAAGACCCAGAAGGAACAAGACAATAGTCCTTAATGTCTCAAGCTAAGAGCTGGTCAACCTCTATAAAACCCAGAAGGAACAAGACGATAGTCCTTAATGTCTCAAGCTAAGAGCGGGTCAACCTCTATAGGACCCAGAAGGAACAAGACGATAGTCCTTAATGTCTCAAGCTAAGAGCGGGTCAACCTCTATAAGACCCAGAAGGAACAAGACAATAGTCCTTAATGTCTCAAGCTAAGAGCGGGTCAACCTATATAGGACCCAGAAGGAACAAGACAATAGTCCTTAATGTCTCAAGCTAAGAGCGGGTCAACCTCTATAAGACCCAGAAGGAACAAGACAATAGTCCTTAATGTCTCAAGCTAAGAGCTGGTCAACCTCTTTAAGACCCAGAAGGAACAAGACAATAGTCCTTAATGTCTCAAGCTAAGAACTGGTCAACCTCTATAAGACCCAGAAGGAACAAGACAATAGTCCTTAATGTCTCAAGCTAAGAACTGGTCAACCTATATAAGACCCAGAAGGAACAAGACAATAGTCCTTAATGTCTCAAGCTAAGAGCTAGTCAACCTATATAAGACCCAGAAGGAACAAGACAATAATCCTTAATGTCTCAAGCTAAGAGCTGGTCAACCTCTATAACACCCAGAAGGAACAAGACAATAGTCCTTAATGCCACAAGCTAAGAGCGGGTCAACCTATATAAGACCTAGAAGGAACAAGACAATAGCCCTTAATGTCTCAAGCTAAGAGCGGGTCAACCTATATAAGACCCAGAAGGGACAAGACAACAGTCCTTAATGTCTCAAGCTAAGAGCAGGTCAACCTATATAAGACCTAGAAGGAACAAAACAATAGTCTTTAATGTCTCGAACTAAGATCTGGTCAACCTATATAAGAGCCAGAAGGAACAAGACAATAGTCCTTATTATCTCAAGCTAAGAGCAGGTCAACCTATATAAGACCCATATGGAACAAGACAATCGTCCTTAATGTCTGAAGCTAAGAGCAGGTCAACATATATAAGACCCAGACGGAACAAGACAATTGTCCTTAATGTCTCAAGCTAAGAGCTGGTAAACCTATATAAGACCCATAAAGAACAAGACAATAGTCCTTAATGTCTCAAGCTAAGAGCTGGTCAACCTCTTTAAGACCCAGAAGGAACAAGACAATAGTCCTTAATGTCTCAAGCTAAGAACTGGTCAACCTCTATAAGACCCAGAAGGAACAAGACAATAGTCCTTAATGTCTCAAGCTAAGAACTGGTCAACCTCTATAAGACCCAGAAGGAACAAGACAATAGTCCTTAATGTCTCAAGCTAAGAGCTGGTCAACCTATTTAAGACCCAGAAGGAACAAGACAATAGTCCTTAATGTCTCAAGCTAAGAACTGGTCAACCTCTATAAGACCCAGAAGGAACAAGACAATAGTCCTTAATGTCTCAAGCTAAGAACTGATCAACCTATATAAGACCCAGAAGGAACAAGACAATAGTCCTTAATGTCTCAAGCTAAGAGCTGGTCAACCTATATAAGACCCAGAAGGAACAAGACAATAGTCCTTAATGTCTCAAGCTAAGAGTGGGTCAACCTCTATAAGACCCAGAAGGAACAAGACAATAGTCCTTAATGCCACAAGCTAAGAGTGGGTCAACCTATATAAGACCTAGAAGGAACAAGACAATAGCCCTTAATGTCTCAAGCTAAGAGCGGGTCAACCTATATAAGACCCAGAAGGGACAAGACAACAGTCCTTAATGTCTCAAGCTAAGATCTGGTCAACCTATATAAGACCTAGAAGGAACAAAACAATAGTCTTTAATGTCTAGAACTAAGATCTGGTCAACCTATATAAGAGCCAGAAGGAACAAGACAATAGTCCTTATTATCTCAAGCTAAGAGCAGGTCAACCTATATAAGACCCATATGGAACAAGACAATCGTCCTTAATGTCTCAAGCTAAGAGCTGGTAAACCTATATAAGACCCAGACGGGACAAGACAATCTTCCTTAATGTCTCAAGCTAAGAGCTGGTAAACCTATATAAGACCCATAAAGAACAAGACAATAGTCCTTAATGTCTCAAGCTAAGAGCAGGTCAACCTATATAAGACCCAGAAGGAACAAGACAATAGTCCTTAATGTCTCGAACTAAGATCTGGTCAACCTATATAAGACCCAGAAGGAACAAGACAATAGTCCTTAATGTCTCAAGCTAAGAGCTGGTCAACCTATATAAGACTCAGGAGGAACAAGACAATAGTCCTTAGTGTCTCAAAGTATGAGCTGGTCAACCTATATAAGACCCAGAAGGAACAAGACAATAGTCCGTAATGTCTCGAACTAAGATCTGGTCAACATATATAAGACCCAGAAGGAACAAGACGATAGTCCTTAATGTCTCAAGCTAAGAGCTGGTCAACCTCTATAAGACCCAGAAGGAACAAGACAATAGTCCTTAATGTCTCAAGGTAAGAGCTGGTCAACCTATATAACACCCAGACGGAACAAGACAATCGTTCTTAATGTCTCAATTTAAGAGTAGGTCAACCTATATAAGACCTAGAAGGAACAAGACAATAGTCTTTAATGTCTCGAACTAAGATCTGGTCAACCTATATAAGAGCCAGAAGGAACAAGACAATAGTCCTTACTATCTCAAGCTAAGAGCAGGTCAACCTCTATAAGACCCATATGGAACAAGACAATAGTCCTTAATGTCTGAAGTTAAGAGCAGGTCAACCTATATAAGACTCAGACGGGACAAGACAATCGTCTTTAATGTCTCAAGCTAAGAGCTGTTAAACCTATATAAGACCCATAAAGAACAAAACAATAGTCTTTAATGTCTCGAACTAAGATCTGGTCAACCTATATAAGAGCCAAAAGGAACAAGACAATAGTCCTTATTATCTCAAGCTAAGAGCAGGTCAACCTCTATAAGACCCATATGGAACAAGACAATAGTCCTTAATGTCTCAAGCTAAGAGCAGGTCAACCTATGTAAGACCCAGAAGGAACAAGACAATAGTCCTTAATGTCTCGAACTAAGATCTGGTCAACCTATATAAGACCCAGAAGGAACAAGACAATAGTCCTTAATGTCTCAAGGTAAGAGCTGGTCAACCTATATAAGACCCAGAAGGAACAAGACAATAGTCCTTAATGTCTCAAGCTAAGAACTGGTCAACCTCTATAAGACCCAGAAGGAACAAGACAATAGTTCTTAATGTCTCAAGCTAAGAGCTGGTCAACCTCTATAAGACCGAGAAGGAACAAGACAATAGTCCTTAATGTCTCAAGCTAAGAGCTGGTCAAACTCTATAAGACCCAGAAGGAACAAGACAATAGTCCTTAATGTCTCAAGGTAAGAGCTGGTCAACCTATATAAGACCCAGAAGGAACAAGACAGTAGTCCTTAATGTCTCAAGCTAAGAGCTGGTCAACCTATATAAGACCCAGAAGGAACAAGGCAATAGCCGTTAATGACTCACCAGGTAAACCTCTTAGAATTCCAGAGCGACACACCACTAATTCACAGAAACAGTAAGAATGTGGTCCTTGTGATTTCCATTAGAATATGAGAGATGTTTGAAATTTGAACCATCTGACTGGGAAGTCCTGGGAATACGACTCGGCTATTGCACCTAAGGGCTGACCGGATACGCTCTGAAGGTGGTCTTCACACTAAATTACCACAATTTTTCAGGAAAAGATCAATTAATTAGTATCACGTTATACAAAATAGCAAAACAAGAAGAGCTAACAGCTGAACATTCATGCAAAGTGAAGGTTTTTCTCACACTTGTTTCCATTAAAAATTCAGTCCATTTTCATTCTCAGGTGAAGAAAATCAGTTGAGTACATAATTAATCCCTCAGTCTCTTTCCATTTTATCTAATTAGAAAACTGAATAGTTCCACTTTAGCAATGAAACTTTTTCAAGGTATTTGTATTTAATAAACATAAGTGAAAAAAGGTGCTCGGTGAATTATTTAATTGTTTGAGGAATACACTAATTTTTCTATATTACGACAAGGAAAGTATTGGGTAATTTAATCACAAAAGATGCTTATGATTCACAAATATATTCGAATACTTCACACTTGAATGGAAATTGTTTCGTATCTATTTCGTACAAATACGTTTGAATAAACTGATGAATAAATACGCCGAAATTTATTTTCCATATACGCTGCACCAGAAAAGTGGCAATAAAATAGATCTACAGTATTTTATACAACGTGTTTTTAAGAATCACTATTTCCTTCTGCAGTTCATCGTTTTTTACATACAATATCACACTTAATCTCTCTCAACAAGTTTATAAACAAAAGGTGAAACTGAGAATAAATTATCATTATAAAACGTCTTCCGATGAATTTATTGATAATTGAGGTCGTATTAATCTCATAAAATATATTTGTAATCTATTTATTATTATTATTATTATTATTATTATTATTATTATTATTATTAGTAGTAGTAGTAGTAGTAGTAGTAGTAGTAGTAGTAGTAGTAGTAGTAAATGCTAAGCTACAACCTTAGTTGGAAAAGCAGGATGCTATAAGCCCAGGGGCCCCAACAGGGAAAATAGCCCAGTGAGGAAAGGAAATAAAGAAAAGTAAGATATTTTAAGTATAGTAACATTAAAAAAAATATTTCCTATAAAAACTTTAACAAAACAAGAGGAAGGGAAACTAGATAGAAGTGTGCCCGAGTGTACCCTCATGCACGAAAACTCTAACCCAAGACAGTGGAAGACCATGGTACAGAGGTTATGGCACTGCCCAAGACTAGAGAACAATGGTTTGATTTTGGAGTGTCCTTCTCCTAGAAGAGCTGCTTACCATAGCTGAAGAGTCTCTTCTACCCTTACCAAGAGGAAAGTAGCCACTGAACAATTACAGTGCAGTAGTTAACCCCTTGAGAGATGAAGACGAATATTTTGGCAATCTCAGTGTTGTCAGGTGTATGCGGACAGAGGAGAATCTGTGAAGAATAGGCCAGACTATTCGGTGTCTTTGTAGGCAAAGGGAAAGAACCGTAACCAGAGAGAAGGGTCCTATGTAGTACTGTCTGGCCAGTCAAAGGACCCCATAACTCTCTAGCGGTAGTATCTCAACGGGCAGTTGGTTTCAAGCCTGTCGGAGATGAAATTAAGTAATATATCATTTCTTGGTTTGAAAAATAGAGGAGCGCTCAGTAGAGCACAGACCTCCGCCGCGGCAGCTTATTTCTCTACCCTTTCTCGACCTTTGACCTTTAAAGGTATCAATTGGCGTGGATTTTCTTACACTCAAATATGAACTAAGCTTGAAGTCTCTGTTACAACGATGTCAAAACTTATGGCTGATTATGTGATAATTGGACATTTTGCTTGACCCTGACATTGACCTTTGACCTTGACCTTCCAAATATAATCATTTCCAGCTTTTAACATAACAATTAATCCATGCTACTTTCATTACTCTACGATTAAAATTGTAGCCAAGATGTTCACAAACAAACACACACATACAAATTACATGCTCACAAAAAGTGCGAAAACACAACCTCCTTCCACCCCTCGATGGCGGCGGTAAATATCATAAAAATATATGATAAAAAGATCATATTTTTCCTTTTCAAGACATTTCGTAACATTTCAAAACTTCATATATGAAACATTCCTCAAATGTATTCATACATTCATAGCAATAACACACTATGCTTCTGGCGGCACAGAGCTGCCATTTATCATTGGTCGAAATGTTCCCAAAAGTTGAAGAATTTACTCATACATTCCTTTAACAATTTCCACCTATCTATCTATCTATATATCTACCTATCTATCTATATTTCTATTTATCTATCTATGTATCTATCTATTTAGAACCTTCTCATCGTCTATTTTCTTTTCCCTTTAAATCAATGAGCATTATCGATACTCTAAAACCAGTACTTAATAATAATAATAATAATAATAATAATAATAATAATAATAATGTCACAGACATTCTATATAGGGACATTTCCCTATTATCCTATGATCTTCAGATAGGTTTGGCTATCATACTAAATGGCATATCGCGAATTTCATATTGCTATTTTCTCCGAGACTTTAGACTCGAAGCCAAATATTGACGAATGTACAATATGTATCTCTATGATAAGGATACATGTTGAACACAATATGTATCTCTACGATATGGATACATAATGAGCACAATATATACCTATGTGGTAAGGATAAATGATGAACACGATATGTATCTCTAAAGTATGGATACATAATGAGCAGGGTATGTATCTCTATGGTATGGATACATAATGAAAAAAAATGTATCTCTATGGCATGGATATATAATGAAAAAAATATGTATCTCTATGGTATGGATACATAATGACACAATATGTATATCTATATATACACCTCAAGAAAACAATATGTATCCCTATGATATATACACCTTATGAACATAATATGTATCTATATATTATGTATACAATATATATATCTATAGTATAGATACATAATAAACACAATATGTATATATAATGTATGCATTCATTATGAACACAATACGTATCTATATATTATGGATACATAATGAACACAATATGTAACTCCATTGTTTTCCTTTAGAGTCACCTTTATTAGTACGTTCATCTGACTTTTTCATTTTATTCCTCTTAAGTTTAACTCCTCACTTTCTCTACTCATCATTCTCCTCTGTACACTTCTTAATACTTCTTGTGGGAGGCAGCTGTTAAGTATAAACAGAGAATCAAGCTGAATGCAAATGAGGTTTATTCAACAGATAACGAGCCAACAGTTGACAGCAACATGTCCCAATAATTCAAGCAATGTGAAACATGCAATGGCAAGCTTAATCACGTTTTTCTATTACCGTTGTGGGAGAGATCAAGAGATAAAAAAGCAATAGCATTATAGTGTATGAAATATGCGGTACACATTTCATCATCCTCCTCTCTTCTTCAACCTTCCCTCTCCTTTCTCTTCATTTCTCTTTCCCCTTGACTTATCATTCTTCTTCTTCTTCCCCTGTTCTTCCTCTCTCCTTCTTCGCTCTTCCCTGTGACGAGCGGAGAGAAGGTTGTGACTCAAAGGCAGGATGAAAGCAACTGAGTAAACTTTATTACAGAACACTTGTTTTTATATACATAAACCTCAGGCAAAAAGGGCATACAAAACATAACAGGCAATTTCATGTTCAACCGAAAAGCTCACCGGTTAACAGTTAACGGTGAGAAAAACAGACATGTTATTTCAGGTTCTTATTAGTGCGAGGGGAGAGCAAAGATACAAGCATAATACATACAAAAAATGAAATGTCGTTACTATGTA
>NC_090753.1:56109104-56111604 GCF_036898095.1 Palaemon carinicauda
AGACACTTGCTCTATTAAATAGGGAGATAATCAGAAAGTGGAATTTCATGGTACAGAGGCGATAGCACTACCTAGGACTAGAGATCCATGGTTTGATTTTGAAGTGTCTTCTCCTAAGAGTCTTCTCTACTCTTACCAAGAGCAAAGTAGCCAATGAATAATTCTTTGTTCATATAAGTGTTATCGGGTGTATGAAGACAGAGGGGGATGTGGAAAGAATAGGTTAGCTTATTCGGGGCATGTGTAGGCAAAGGAAAAATTATCCGTAACCACAAAAAAGATCCAATGCAGTACTGTCTGGCCAGTCAATGGACCCAGAGGATGTGGAAAGAATATGCCAGACTATTCGGGGTACATGTAACCAAAGGAAAAATTATCCGTAACCACAGAAAGGGATCCAATGTAGTAATTTCTAGCCAGTCAAAGGACACAGAGAATGTGGAAAGAATAGGCCAGACTATTCGGTGTATGTGTAGACAAATAAAAATGAGCTGTAACCAGAGAGAGGGATCCAGTGTAGTACTGTCTGACCAGACAAAGGACACAATAATTCTCTGGCGGGTGGCTGGTGCCTTGGGCAACCTACTACCTGCAAATGAACCGACCTGGTTACCCCCAATGGAGAAGAAACGTCATGATCCTAAAGATATAACCAATGATGGCCAACGAACCTGGTTTCAATCTACTAAGAGGCAATAATTGACGGGTAAGTTGGCAGGCCACGATTACCACACTTTCACTTTCTTCGTGAAAATGAAAATGCTCTCAATTTGAAATGACTGTCAAGATGGAGAGATTCTGATTAATTTTATTAGCTTTCTAAATCAGTTTTATGCTTTATAGAAAGAATGATGCAAGACTTATACTTCCCTAAACCTTTGGGTAATTAGCCATTGGTGCAAATAGTAAACAAATGAGCTTTCTTTTAGGCAGCGACTATTATTATCATGATAATCATTATCATTATTATCATTATTATTATCATTATTACTAGCGAAGCTACAACCGTATTTGGAGAAGCAAGAGGCTATAATTATGCCCACAGACTCCAACAGGAAAAAATAGCCCGGTGAGGAAAGGAAAAAAGGAAATAAATAGACGTTAAGATAAACGATGAAAAATCAAAATAAAACATTTTAAGAACAGTAACAACATTTAAACAAAACCTCCACGTATGAATTATAAAAAGACTTGTGTCAGCCTGCTTTAACATAAAGACATTTGCTGCAAGTTTGAACTTTTGAAGTACAGCCTATACATAACAACCTTGTATAACAGCAGAGCTTGACTTGAAAATCAGTAGAATTTTCATCATCATAATATTCTATATTAATCTAAACGATTTGATGAATACATCAAGAGTTCTTGAGAGTGAAAATGCGTGCGTTATTCATATCATTCGTCTCTCGATCTCTCCTCAAGACACAAAAATAAGATAAAGAGACAGATATAAAGATGAAAAATTCATTACGACACGAGAGATGAAAATACCAGATCTTAAGAAAAATCGTGAAGGTGAATGGGTTGTGGTGGCCCATGTGGTAACGTCCGTGATTGGGGATTGAGTCCCGCTCAACCTCGTTAGCTCCTTTGGTTGGTGCAACCTCACTGTCCTTGTGAGCTAAGGATGGGGGGTTTGGGGGAGCCTATAAGTCTATCTGCAGAGTCATCAGCAGCCATTGCCTGGCCCTCCTTAGTCCTAGCTTGGGTGGAGATGGGGATTTGGGTGGAGAGGGGACTTGGGCGCTGATATATAGTTAGTCTCAGGGACATTGTCCTGCTTGATCGGGCAATCTCATTGTCCCTGCCTCTGCCATTCAGAAGTGGACTTTAAACCTACAGTTTGATGACAGATTATAATACTTGAAGTAATTTCATCTAACATTTGAAAAATCTCCCATAGCTGATTAACTTCCTTATATCAATTCAACTTGTCCAACAACTCCTGTGAACGTTTACTTCATTTTGCATCTTTCATAGATTGGATTAAAACCTTTGAGCCTCATTATAATTATGTACAACAAACGAAGTTATTATTTTTCCTAAATCAAACACATAAAAACACGCAATGACATAGACACATTTACACACTTCATTCTGTTAAGTTCAAATGACTATTAAACATTCTTACATCACACACACACACACACACACACACACACACACACACTCACTCCCCTTCATGGAAAACGTTCCCCGTTGAATATACGAATTCGTTATTGGATAAATGAGGAGAGAAGCAAATGTCAAATGATCGGGATAAATTTATGCAAACGAACATTGCTGCAGACAAGGTGCTTCTAATGACGCTACAGAAACGAAAGACGATGAAGAAGAGGATAAATGTCTTCAGTCTTCGAAAGAATCCTCGGAGCAGATGGGTATCCTCGAAATAGTTGGGAATCCTCGAAGCCATTTGGGAATCCTCGAAGCAGTTGGGAATATTCGGAGCAGTTGGGAATCCTCGAGGCAGTTGGGGATCCTCGGAGCAGTTGGGAAT
>NC_090753.1:56124104-56129104 GCF_036898095.1 Palaemon carinicauda
AAACGAACATTGCTGGAGACGAGGTGCCTCTAATGACGCTAATGAAACGAAAGAGGAAAAGGAGGACGAGAATAAATGTCGTCAGTCTTCGAAGAAACCTCAAAGCAGTTTGGAATCCTTGAAGCAGTTGGGAATCCTCGAAGCAGTTGGGAATCCTCAGAGCAGTTGGGAATCCTGAAAGCAGTGGGGAATCCTCGAAGCAGTTGGAAATCCTCGGAGCAATCGTGAATCTTCGAAGCAGTTGGGAATCCTCGAAGCAGTTGGGAATCCTCGGAGCAATTGTGAATCCTCGAAGCAGTTGGGAATCCTCGGAGCAATTGTGAATCCTCAAAGCAGTTGGGAATCCTCGAAGCAATTGTGAATCTTCGAAGCAGTTGGGAATCCTCGAAGCAGTTGGGAATCCTCGGAGCAATTGTGAATCCTCGAAGCAGTTGGGAATCCTCGGAGCAGTTGGGAATCATCGAAGCAGTTGGTATCCTTGGAGCAATTGTGAATCCTCGAAGCAGTTGGGAATCCTCGGAGCAATTGTGAATCCTCGAAGCAGTTGTAAATCCTCAAAGCAGTTGGGAATCCTCGAAGCAGCTGGGAATCATAGGAGCAGTTGGAAATCCTTGGAGCAGTCGGGAATCTTCGGAGCAGTTGGGAATCCTTGGAGCAGTTGGGAATCCTCAAAGCAGTTGGGAGTCATTCGCCAACTGAAGACCGACTCGCTTTAAAAATTATACACCAGAAATTTTTCCAATAAACTTTTCCAGAAAATAGTAAGGAAATGGATAATTAATCCTTCACTAATTGGTCCAGTAACCAAGAGAGAGAGAGAGAGAGAGAGAGAGAGAGAGAGAGAGAGAGAGAGAGAGAGAGAGAGGTTGTTACGAACAGTAATGGGGAATTGACATGAACCAAATTACTGGGGAATTGACATGTACCAAATTAATGGAGAAATCACATGTACCAAGTAAATGGGGAATTGACATGTACCTATTAAATGGAGAATTGACACGAACCAAGTTAATGGGGAATTGACATGTACCAAATTAATGGGGAATTGACATGAACCAAGATGATGAGAATTGACATGTACCCAGTTAATGGGGAATCGATATGAACCAAGTCAATGGGGAATTGACATGTATCAAGTTAATAGGGAATTTACAGAAACCATGTTAGCCTATTGGGAATTGGCATGTATCAAGGTAATGGGGAATTGACATTTCCCGAGTTAATGTCCTCATTAACAATACTTTTTAGTTGACAAAACCGCTCTAGTTGATAAAAAATTTTGATAAACATTCATCGATCCTGTAATGTTTAATTGAAGAAAAAAGAGCGAAAGATTGATTAAAAGCTGAGAGATGAACATGCAGGATTTAAAAAGGTACAAAATTTTCATTCTAAGACATGAGGTACAGCAATGTATAGAATATAGAAAACACGTTTGATGGCATTTGTGGACAACGAAAAATCTTTTGATAGTGTTCACTGGCAAATTTTGTGGAGAGTCCTGTGTTATTATGGAGTTCCTCTTAAATATGTAAATTCAATTTAATTCTGGTTATGAGCACAGTTAGTACAAGGTTAACGTTAGTGGTGTCCTATCATAGGAATTTCCAGTTAACAATGGATTTTTCCAAGGGAATGTGATGTAACCTATATAGTTTATCCTCCTCATGGATTTTGTAATGCATAAAACAGCTGGGGATGGTGAAGAAGGATTGGACTGGATTGGTGATAGGAATTTAGCTGACCTAGAGTATGCTGATGAACACCCCAGGATTTGCAATGCTTGCTTACCAGATTGCATGAAATATCACATTAGGTTGGGCTCAAGATAAATATAAGAAATACAGAGATGATGAGAACGGAATATGCAATGGAAGATGAAATATCATTGGAGTGAGAAAGGATTAATGAAGTATAATTATTTAGATATTTACGTCAGTTGCCGAGAAAATATATTGAATGATCATTCTAAAGAGACTGGAGATAAAGATTGATGAAAAGCTGAGATATGAATATGTAGGATTTCGAAAAGGTAGAAGTTGTACTGACCAAATGTTCATTTTGAGTCATGTTGTACAGCAATGGATAGAATATAGAAATCCACTTTTGATGACATTTGTGGACAACGAAAAAGCTTTTGATAGTGTGCACCGACCAATTTTGTGTAGTCCTGCGTTGTTATGGAGTTCCTCTCATATATGTAAATTTGATTAAGTGTGTTTATGAGCATAGCAAGTGCAAAGTTGATGTTAGTGGATTCCTATCAAATGAATTCCACTGAACAGTGGTTTACTCCAAGGGAATGTGTTGTCACCTATGCTGTTTATCCTCCTCGTGGATTTTGTAATGCATAGAACAGGTGGGGATGGTGGAGAAGGATTGGATTGGTAATAGGAAACTAGCTGACCTAGAGTATGCTGATGACGCTGTCCATATTAGCAGAAAACCACTGGATTTACAATGCTTGCTTACCAGAATGCATGAAATATCACACGAGGTTGAGAACGGAATATGCAAAGGAAGATGAAATATCAACGGAAGAAGAAATTATTATTATTATGTAATAAAAGTTATTTTAATATTTTCTTTATATTAATCATTTTCAAACCATCAACGGAACTCCGAATATCAATATGTTATTATCATCAAACGTTGTATCATCTATATCATTAAAATATGCCACGAATACAATTCATGTAATCATATAAATTCCCTCTCTTATAATGACTTGTTGATAATTACACAGTCATCCTTTATAAGCAATTTTCTTTAGATATATAACCAATTTCTTAAGAACGTATTCATTTTGCAAAATACATCTATTAGCAAATGCCATTCCTTACTAACGTATTTATTACCGGTATGCAAAATACATCCTTCTGTAAAAAAGTAATTCTTCCGCCCCCCCATTATCAGCTTCGTTCATCTCGCATGTAACCTATTTTAGGGGTGCTAAACCCTGCTCCCCCCCCCCCCCACACACACACACTCGGGGCCATTATTCACTGCACGTTTTGACACTGAGCTCTCTTTACGACATGTCCTTTGAGCACCAACGTTTTGTTTGTTGCTCTTCAGCTATGAAATCCCACATTCCCCGATGTAGCAACCATCGCCAGCATTACTCTCTACTCTTTTTCTTCCGTTCTCCCCTTTTCTGTTACCCATTTCCCGTTTTTTAGGCCTATTTTTTTACCGCCTTTGAAAAAAAGCCTTTGTGCAGCACGACATTTCTTCAACGCTAAAACCTCGTTTCTTAATTATTGTTTATTGTTGTTCTTCTTCTCTTTGCTTTTAATTTTCTTTTTCTTTTGCTTTTTCATCTTCTTGTTCTTCTTATTCCTTTTCGTTTTCTTCATCTTATTCTTCTTTAGGTTCTTCTTCTTCTAAAATGAAAATAACTAGGCTGTTTAGTAAGTATTTGTTAAATGTTTTCCAGGTAATAATTAAACATTAATCATTTCCTCTTCGGTAGGAGCGTTAAGGTTTAAAGTCCGCTCATGAATGGCAGAGGCATAGGACAGTGACATTTCCCTATTGAGCCGGACAATGCCGTAGAGACTAACCAGATGTCATATGATCAGCGCCCAAGCCCCCTCTCTCCACCCAGGCTAGGAACAGAGAGGGCCAGGTAATGGCTACTGATGGCTCAGCAGATAGACCTATAGGTTCCTCCAAACTCCCCTTCCTTAGCTCACAAGGATGGTGAAGTTGCAGCGACCAAAGGAACTGACAAGTTTGAGCGGGACTCGAACCCCAGTCTGGCGTTCACCAGTCAGGGACTTTACCACATCGGCCACCACAACCCTTTTAGCCTTTAGGATTCACCTGTAGATATTCGTCAGAAGAAACGTAAAGGAGCATTGATCAGGTGTCCCAAAGTCCTTCCTATCTTTCATTAGGGAATTTCCCCAGAGTCCAGATTAGGATTATTATATATGAATCTTGGTCTTCCATAGAGACATGATGCGTATTTTTCCCGGGGGGGGGGAGAGATGGAGGTATGGTGAGGTAATGAAATAGCCAAGTACACTGTTAAGAAAAAAAGAACCGTAATTTTAATCATAAACATACTGATCTCAGCCGTATTTCAGTAAAATACAGGCGAACTCAATTTGTAACCTACTTTATTATCTTTTACAGGTTTGTGACAGTGATGTCACTCTTTTACGTCATCATGTCCGTTCATAAAATGGTAAATTCCTGGGAACATTTATTCCAGGATTTTAACGCATTTTTACTGCAAATATTTAACAGTGGAAGCTGAGTACCGAGGAAGCTTTCTGAGACAAAGCCATCTTAACTTAAAGCTAAAAAAAACAGAAACAGCTATTTAGGAAAAGAGCTTTCTTGAAAGATTTAAAACAGCTTTTAACAACACCCTTCCCCCATTTTTATTTTTATTTTTTTTTTTTGTTACAAAAAGTAAATTGTAACATATCTATAGACTAACAACCCTCTTCAATTCCAGTCTGACAACCTAGGCCCTGGCGTGGTCTGCTCTTCGGCCACGCCCACCAGCGCTCCAAAACCGCCTGATAACCCCGGGGGACTCCAGAGCAGACTATCCCTCCTGAAGAGAGATTCACCACTGACGAAGGCGTCCAAAGACGCTTCCGAGGTGCCTAAAACGAACGCTGAAAACGAAGCCAAAGCCAGGGCAGCTCAACAGCAAGACGGAACGCCTGGCAAAGAAGAGGAGGAGGGAAGGAAGACTGAGTTTGTGAAGTGGAAGTGGGTTGTGAATCACGTGACCAGTGGCAGTGAGGGAAACCGCTTCCTAGATCTGTGTCGCTTGGCGCAGAATAAACACGTCCAAGACGAAACTAAAAGTGGCGAGAGTGTTTTATAGAACGGTTGGGCCATGTTTAAACACTTGCCGTAAATAGTGGTGAAAATCCTGGAATAAATGTTGCCAGGTATTTAACGTTTTTTAAAAAGGGATATATTGACGTTAAGAAGTTATATTACGGTCACCAACCCGTAAAATATAAAAACAA
>NC_090753.1:56154104-56159869 GCF_036898095.1 Palaemon carinicauda
TAGAGGATATTGAATTGGCTCTACACCAGCTCCGGAAGACTTCCCACTTAGATTGGTAGACTCTACGAGTGGAAACCCTTCTTGCTCTGGCAATCGCACTGGCTGCCTCCTTCGAAAGCCTCTAGCTCTAGCGAATCTTTCGACAGTCTGAAGGCAGTCAGCCGAAGAGCGTGGAGGTTTGGGTGCAACCTGTCTACGTGAGGTTGACGTAGAAGGTCCACTCTTAGAGGTAGAGTCCTGGGGATGTCGACTAGCCATTGAAGTACCTCTGTGAACCATTCTCTTGCAGGCCAAAGGGGAGCAACCAGCGTCAGCCGTGTCCCTTCGTGCGAGATGAATTTCTGCAGAACTTTGTTTATTATCTTGAACGGTGGGAATGCGTAAAGGTCGAGATGGGACCAGTTCAGTAGAAAAGCATCCACATGAACTGCTGCAGGGTCTGGAACAGGGGAACAGTACAGCGGAAGTCTCTTGGTTATGGAGGTGGCAAACAGATCTATGGTAGGTTGACCCCACAAGGTCCAAAGTCTGTTGCACACACTCTTGTGGAGGGTCCATTCCGTGGGAATGACCTGATTCCTTCTGCTTAGGCGATCTGCTGAGACGTTCATATTGCCCTGAATGAACCTCGTGACCAGAGTGAGGTTTAGACCTCTTGACCAAATGAGGAGGTCCCTTGCGATCTCGTATAGGCTCCTCGAATGGGTCCCTCCTTGCTTGGAGATGTAAGCCAAGGCTGTGGTGTTGTCTGAGTTCACCTCCACCACTTTGCCTAGCAGGAGGGATTTGAAGTTCAGCAGGGCTAAATGAACTGCTAGTAGCTCCTTGCAGTTGATGTGGAGCAATCCCTGTTCCTCGTTCCACGTTCCCGAGCATTCCCGTCCGTTCAAGGTCGCACCCCAGCCGAGTCCGATGCATCTGAGAAGAGATGAAGATTGGGGGTCTGAATAGCCAACGACAGGCCGTCCCTGAGAAGGAGATTGTTCTTCCACCACAGGAGAGTGGTCTTCATCTCTTGGGTGATTGGGATAGAGACTGCTTCGAGAGTCGAACCCTTGTCCCAATGAGCTGCAAGATGGAATTGAAGAGGGCGGAGGTGGAGTCTCCCTAGCTCGACGAACAGGGCCAGTGATGAAAGGGTCCCTGTGAGACTCATCCACTGTCTCACCGAGCAACTGCTCCTCTTCAGCATGCTCATGATGCACTCTAGGGCTTGGCTTATCCTGGGGGCCGATGGAAAAGCCCGAAATATCCTGACTCCGAATCTCCATTCCCAGGTACACAATGGATTGGGAGGGAATGAGCTGAGACTTTTCTATGTTGACTAACAGACCCAGTTCTCTGATTAAGTCCAAAGTCCAGTTGAGATTCTCCAGACAGCGACGACTCGTGGAGGCTCTCAACAGCCAGTCGTCTAAGTAGAGGGAGGCTCTGATGTCCGATAAGTGTAGGAATTTTGCTATATTCCTCATCAGATGAGTGAACACCATAGGAGCTGTGCTTAGGCCAAAACACAGGGCTTGGAATTGGTAGACAACCTTTCCAAAAACGAATCTCAGGAAAGGTTGGGAGTCTGGATGAATAGGAACGTGAAAGTAGGCATCTTTCAAGTCCAACGAGACCATCCAGTCCTCCTGTCTGACCGCTGCTAGGACCCGACTTCGTCGTCTCCATCGTGAACGTCTGCTTGGTGACATACGCGTTGAGCGCGCTGACGTCCAGCACCGGTCTCCAACCCTCCTGTCTTCTTGGCCACAAGAAAGAGACGGTTGTAGAAGCCCGGGGGATTGATGGTCCCGGACTATAACCACTGCCTTCTTCTGCACAAGTAGTGACACCTCCTGGTGCAATGCTAGCCTCTTGTCCTCTTCTTTGTAGTTGGGAGAGAGGTTGATGGGAGATGTGGTCAGAGGTGGTTTGAGGCAGAATGGAATCCTGTAACCGTCCCTCAGCCAACTGACAGACTGGGCGTCTGCACCTCTCTTCTCCCAGGCTTGCCAGAAGATCTTGAGTCTGGCTCCTACTGCTGTCTGGAGATGCGGAGAGTCAGTTTTTTCCTTTAGATGTCTTGGAGCCCTTTCCTAGACTTGCTCCTGGAAGAGTCTGGACGGGAGCTTCCTCGGCTGGGGGCTCTACCACGAAAGGGCGGTATGAACCTCGTAGCAGGGGTATCAGCCACTGGGGAGCGATAAGTCCTGGGGACTGAGGTAGCAACCTTAGACTTACGAGCCGATGAGGCTACAAAGATCGTGTGTGTCCTTTTGTATCAGGGCAGCAGACAAGTCCTTAACCAGCTCTTCGGGGAAGAGGAACTTCGAGAGCGGAGCAAAAAGGAGTTGTGACCTTTGACAAGGTGTAATGCTGGAGGAAAGGAAGGTACACAGCTGTTCCCTTTTCTTCAGAACCCCTGATACAAACATCGACGCAAGCTCACCAGATCCATCCCCTAATGGCCTTATCCATGCAGGACATTAATAGCATGGCAGAATCCTTGTCCGCAGGGGAGGTCTTCTTGCTGAGGGCCCCCAGGCACCAGTCTAGAAAGTTGAACATCTCAAATGCTCTAAATACTCCCTTCAGTAAGTGATCAAGGTCTGAGAAGGTCCAGCAAACCTTAGAGCGCCTCATTGCAGTTCTCCGAGGCGAGTCTACCAGACTTGAGAAGTCAGCCTGGGCAGAGGCAGGTACTCCCAAGCCTGGTGCTTCTCCTGTGGCATACCAAACGCTCGCTTTCGAAGTGAGCTTAGTCGGAGGGAACATGAAAGAAGTTTTGCCAAGGTGTTGCTTAGTCTGCAGCCACTCCCTAAGATCCTTAACGCTCTCTTAGAGGACCTTGCTAGGACTAGCTTAGTATAGGTGGACTTAGCTTGCTGTATGCCCAGCGAAAACTCAGATGGCGGAGAGCGGGGAATAGCAGAGACAAAGTGGTCTGGGTAAACCTCCCTAAGCAGAGCCAAGACCTTACGAAAGTCAATAGACTGTGGAGAAGGCTTGGATTCATCCACGTCTGACGAGGGATCCAGGTGTGCCGCCCTCATCATCAGAAGCCTCATCACCAGAGTGTAGCGAAGAGATCGGACAAGAATGCTGAACAGCAGAGTCAGAATGAGTAGGAACAATATTAGTGGTTTCCTCTTCAAGTAACTGTTGAGGGAAAACCTGAGGCTCAGACTGCAAAGGCTGAATAAAAGACGAAGCAGAAGGAAGGCGCATGGGTGGAGGAGGCTGACTCCTAGCATGAGTGGTTGAACCCAAGGGTTGCGCTTGCTGAGCGGTTGGCGGAAGCGGAGTAGCAAGTTCCTGTTCCTGTGGTGTGAGCGGAGCGCGATGAGGTAGAGGCTGCGCAGAACAAGGTAAATGTCTCGCAAGCTGAGGCTCCTGAGGCGCAAGGCTAAGGTGTTGTGGTGCTTGCCTTGTGGAGGGTTGAGCTCGCTGCAGCGAGAGCTGAGGAGACTGACTCATGGACGGGAGAGGTTGTTGTACCTCAACCGAGTGTTGCATCACTGGTGGAGCAGCAAGTGGAGGCGGAGGAAGAGAGGTATAATCCTCCTGATCCCATTGTAAAGGTTGCCTTAAGGAAGGCGGAGGCTGAACACCACTGGGAACAGCAAACTCAGAACGTGGCTCAACATCGTACGCCTGGCAGGTGGTACTGCGATCAGGCGGAAGCGAGCGCAGGCGGAGCGAGCGCAGGCGGAGGGAGTGTAGGCGGAGGCGGAGGCGCAACACTCTCAGCCCGACACTCACGCATCAAGTCCGAAAGCTGTGCTTGCATGGACTGTAGTAGAGTCCACTTGGGGTCGGCAGAAACTACAGTAGGCTGAGGTAAGGCCTTAACAGTCGAGCTCTGTTGTGGCAGAACCTTACTCCTCTTGGGCGGAGTGCAGTCGACAGATGACTGCGGCGAGTCAGAGCTGAGCCAATGACTGCAACCTGGCTGAACACTCGCGGACTGGACTCTGCGTTTAAGTGGTCTCGAGACCTGAGTCCAACGTTTCTTCCCTGACAGTTGATCAGCGGACGAGAAAAAGACGGGCTCAATCGTCTGCAGGTGGGAGTGACGGTCTTTGGAAGACACGCCCGCAACCACCGAGGATACTTCTGTGCGCCTAACAAGGCCTGCCGAACCCTTATGCCCTTCGACATTGCTTCTCCCCTGGGCTTGGGAGCTTGCAAGAGGTCCCGGACTGGGAGGACGACTGGCTCGCACAGAAGTATCCTCACGCACCACACTGGCACTGACACTAGCACTTGGCACTGCACTGACACTAGCACTCGTCACAGCACTGGCACTAATTCCACCCACTGCACTCTTGACCTTAAGTTCCTTGACTTCGGCCATCAGAGACTTATGATCACTTACCACTGACTCTACTTTATCGCCTAAGGCCTGAATAGCACGCAAAACAACAGACATATCAGGCGGAGGGCAAATAGTAGGTTTCGGGGGTAGCCACTACAGGGGTAGGAAAAGGTAGGGGATCATGAGGTGAGGAAAAAAGTGAAGAGTGAGAAGAACTCCTCCTAACTCTACCTCTCTCTAACTTAGTTGAATATTTCAAAAGACGGACAAATTCCAGTTCCGAAAGTCCGGCGCATTCCTCACATCGATTTTCTAACTGACAGGGCCTGTCCCTACAGTCAGAACAAGCGGTGTGAGGATCTACCGAGGCCTTCGGAATACGCCTATTTGCAAGACCTACATCGTCTATGGGAGGGGGCTTGCGAAATGTCAGACATCTTGAATCCAAAGAGTTAGCCAAAGGGGGTTCCAAATCAAGCAAAAGATCGTTAACCGTTAATCAGGACTATATAAAAGCTATCTAGCTAATATAAGAAGGTTTCCAGTAAAGCGACAGCCGAAATCTGAGAGAATACTTCACCAATTAGCCGTGAAAATACTCGAAGATCATAAGCGTATCCCAGAACGTCTTGCCGGAAGCACGACAGAGGAAAAATTGAGGAGGTGTCAACAAGAAGTACTATAGTACCTGGCCACAGGTGGCGCTGGTAAGTACACCCCCTTCTAGTATTGTGATAGCTGGCGTATCCCTCCATAGAATTTCTGTCGGGCAACGGAGTTGACAGCTACATGATTATCGGGTAAGTTTAATATTGAAAAATGTATTTTAATGTTTCTCTTCTTAGAATATTTTATTTTTCTTTTCCTTTCTTCACTGAACTATTTTCCCCTGTTGAAGCCCCTGGGCTTATAGCATCCTGCTTATCCAACTAGGGTTGTAGCTTAGCAAATAATAATAATAATAATAAAGGTCACGCATCAATAAAAAACGCACGCACACACACAAAAACACACACATATATACATACGAACATATATATATATATATATATATATATATATAATATACATATATATATATATATATATATATATATATATATATATATATATATGCATACACACATATATACATATAATATATATATATATATATATGCATACGCACACTCATATATATATATATATATATATATATATATATATATATATATATATGTATGTATATATATGTGTGTGTGTACACACACATACATATATACATATAATATTATATATATATATATATATATATATATATATATATATATATATATATTATGATGATCTGAATAACACTTAGAGACAGAAAACGAGCAACATAGATACGAGAGCAAACTGAAGTAGAGGATATTCTAACACCATTTAAGATAAATAAATGGAGATGGACAGGGCATATAATAAGAACGACAGATAATAAATG
>NC_090753.1:56167869-56170369 GCF_036898095.1 Palaemon carinicauda
GGTCAGGCAGAGCAGTTGGTCCATGTAATAGAATCAGCCTCGACTCAGGAGGGGGGGGGGGTTATAGGTCAGGGAGCAGTTTTTTTGACATTATCTAGATTTTATCTGACCTTTTAATCAAAGGTTGAAAAACTTAGTTTTCAGGGTTAGCAGCAAAGTAATGAAAGGATTATTACGCAGTCGAATTGTCACCCTATGTAAGTTCCAAGAGAAGCAAGGCAATGGCTGGTTATAACTAATGGAGGCTACTAGCAACCTAAAATATCCCTCCTTAACTAACACGGACAATAAAGGTATGGTATCAGTTATTTCCATCAAGCTAAGAGCAAGTCCACCTATGTAAGACCCAAAAGTAACGAGGCAATGGTCCTTAATATCTCAAACTAAGAGCAGGTTAAACTATGTGAGAACCAAAAGGAACAAGGCCATAGTTCTTAACCTCTCAAGCTGAGAGCAAGTTAACCTACGTGAGAACCAAGAGGAACAAGACAATAGCTGTAAATGTCACAAGCTAACAGCAAGTCAACCTATGTGAAAACCAGAAGGACCAAGGCAATAGCTGTATCTTAAGCTAAAAGCAAGTCAACCTATGTAATACTCAGACGGAAAAAGACAATAGCCGTTAATGACTCACCAGGTAAACCTATTAGAATTCCAGAGCGTCAAACCACTAACTCGCAGAAACAGTAAAAATGCGGTCCTTGTGATTTCCATCAGGACATGAGCGGTGTTTGAAATTTGAATCACCTGACTGGGAAGTTCGGGGAATATGAATCAACTATTGCTCGTAAGGGTTGACCTGCTAATCTATGAAGGTGAACCTTACACCTAATTACCACAATTATTTAGGAAAATATCAATTAATCAGCATCACCTAAACAAAAATAAACTTGAAAAGCTAACAGCAGGACATTCATACAGAGTGAAGGTTTTTCTCACAACTTGTTTGCGATAAAAATTCAGTTTATTTTCATGGTGAAGGAAACAATTGAGTAGATAATTAATCTCTCAGTCTCTTTCCATTTCATCTAATTAGAGAACCGAATAGTCCCGTTCCAGCAATGAAGCATTTGCAACATATTTATATTTAGTAAACAAACTGGAAAAAAGGTGCTCTTTAAATTATCTATTTGTTTAACAAGGTTTCTATATTACGACAAAGTAAGTATTGGGTAATTAAATCACAAAAGATGCTTATGTTACATAAATAATAATGAAAAAATCAAGTATCTCTGTGGTATGGATATATAATGAACACAATATGTATCTCTGTGATATGGATACAATAGCACAATCTGTATCTCTGTAGTATGGATACATAATGAACCCAATATGTAACTCTGTGGTGTGGTATTGCTGAGTCAAATCCTCTTCCCTACAGGGTCGGAGGCATAGAAGACGCATTAGCAGATGTAGCAACTGTGGCCGTTGAACAAGGACAGCCACCCCTCCTTAAGCCAAGAGGATATCCATGGTACAGTTGGCTTCGTTAATTCCGATACACTTCACAGTAAGCTAAGGATACGTCTGACAGGCTGTGCGCTGAACTAGGTAACGCTCTATCTAGCAAAAGTGAAACTGTTGGCAACGCTGCCTGTAAGGCAAAGGCGCTGAGCATGTAAACACGTTATCGAAAACATTCTTTTTAATTTTATGAAGTGTTGTGAAGATAAATATCTTCATTTGCTTAACAGCATTTTGTAAAATTGATAAAAATATTTTTGATCAAGGGACTCTACAAGCTCAGCGACTTTGTTTACAAGCAGCGTTGCCAACAGTTTCAGTTTTGCTAAACATGGCAGGGTTTCTTGCCACACTGTACAGCTGTCAGGCATCTCCTTAGCATACATTGAAGTGTACCGGAATTAATGAAGCCAGCTGTACCATCCACCCCAATACCCAACTTGAAGAGATTCAAACGAAGACGAAGTTAGTTCGTTGTTTTTAGTACTGCCGGACTACGTCGATCCTAGCCTTATCGATTTTACATTACATACAGTGTAGTCTTTACTTGATAACAATTTCAACCCTCCCAGCTGAGTCCTTCTCCGTTGCCAGACCCCTAATTAACTTTGTATTTTTTATGTACACAGAATGAGCACTTGGAAGAATTAATTATTTCTTTTCAACTTGATAAATTGTGACTAAACATTTCCAGTGAATTTCAACGCTAAAACAGATATTCAAATAATGTGCTCAGTAATCTTGTAGAATATTTTCTTTGTTTAATTAGAAAACTATTCAAAAGAAAGATTAAACTCGGTCATTATCCTCGCTCCCAAATTCTTGTCTTAGCCTGGATTTTAGAGAAAGTCTTAACGAGACCAGTTTCTTTTCAAATTTTGTTCAGATTTTCTTTTGTAAAAGCATTTTCAATGAACTGAACTATACTCATAGTTTTCGAGTATGAAAGAGTAAAGGCTGACTAGAATTTGGGGTTTCATTTCAAATAGACAAAAGTTTTGGGTTGATATGACTTTGGGGTTACCAATTGAATTGA
>NC_090753.1:56175369-56187869 GCF_036898095.1 Palaemon carinicauda
ATCACTTGGTAATTATTTGAAAACAATGTTGCCATTCGGAAACAGTCCTTGCAACCAAGCAGCTGGTAGGAAATGTTTCCGAGCTAAAAGGGCACCAATGAGGGTGAGTGCAAATTCGTCTCGGTTAAAAAAACGGAGTATAGTTAATAAGTCAATAATAAATAGTTTCTCAGGATACAATATTTCAAGAAAACACATAATCACGTGCGTCGCTAGAAATAGAAATCAATCAGTTAATCTAGATATACTAAGATAAAATATCGCGTTACAAAATGGTACATGTAAAGTTTAATCTATTACTTAATCAATATCAATAATATTTTTGAAGAAGCTGAAAAGATTAATTGTTATTTATGATAATGAAATTTTATAAATTTCAAATAAATATAATACTTATTAAACGGATTTATAGGGTTGAAGAATAGAATTTAATCATAAGAAAAAACGTAAGGAAAAAACATTAAGGAGTTTGTAAATAAACATAATAAATAATAAGAGGAGAAACGAAAGATAAAACAAATGATTATCAAGACTATGAAATATAAGTAATCAAATCGGTATTTTTAAAGCCCCTCCTTTATTGAAACCACGGTAAACATCGGCGAACATCGCTAAGCATCGGCGAACATCGCTAAGCATCGGCGAACATCGGTAAACATCGGAAAACAACCTAAGCCAAATGAGTGAAGTGCTTATGCTTCAATTCCTTATTAGTGCAGCAAAAATAAAAAAAATAAAATAAAAAAAGAAGGTTCCTGTGAAAATCGACCACAACAGAGTTTAACCATTTCCCAACCGACAGAAAAACATTATAAAAACAACTAAACGTCTGGCTGGGCTCCATAAGGCACTTGAAGAGTTGGAAGATCCAGGCCTACATGCCTGAGGACTATGACAAGTGAAGTAGGAGGTGATTAATTCAGAAGTATTGATTTAAAAGCTTAAGACAGCGACGACTGGCGAAATCTATCCGAAGCCATTTGCGCCAATAGGCGTAGGAGATGATGATGATGATGATTATAAGAACAAAAACAATAACAACAACATAACACAAATTGTTCCTTTGAGAAAAGCTGATTTAGTGAAATGCAAGTTGTTTGCGAAAATCAAAGAGAGCAACAAGCAGGTCAGAGGAAATGTCAGATTTTGACGTTTTTCTGAAATCTGACGCCGTGAAGAAATTAAGATGAGAATCAGCAGCTGAAGACCAGACAGAAGAACAATACTCGAAACAAGGTAGAATGAAAGAATTAAAACATTTTTTTTGAATAGACTGATCGCCGAAAATCTTATAAGATCTTGATATTATCCTAAAAGGTTTCTATTTCTTCCTTTGTATGGGATGTTGTTGGTGTATACGTTTGAAGGATCTTAAGTTTATACTTCTTGTTTAGTTTGATAATTAACCTTCTAAGCGTTGCTAAGGTTGTAGAGGCTGTGCAGTGAGTATATGTGGTGTTGTAGATATTGATTTTAGACTTTTGAAAGCGTTATAAATATTACAGAGGTTGTGTAATGAAATTATTCTATGTTACCAGCAAGATATTTATTAATAAGAAAACCAATTTCATTTTCTTTGTTCCTTTTATGACCTGTTACGCCAAATATATAACCCTCTTTTAATGTTCCCTTTGCTGGCCTTCGAGGGGATAAAACGTTCAGTGGAAAGAACATTTAGGCATAAAAACGTTCCAGAGATTGATATAGGAATGGCAGTCGATACCCCCCCCCCCTCTCTCTCTCTCTCTCTCTCTCTCTCTCTCTCTCTCTCTCTCTCTCTCTCTCTCTCTCTCTCTCTCTCTCTCTCTCAAAAGGCAATCCCAATATTGCTTGTCATTTACTTTCAATCTCAGAAGAATTTTCTATATCTTTCTTTTTTTAAAAATCTCGCCAACGGAAATAAAATTATTAGTAACAAAATAATGTTTGATGATAACTGAAAGCAAAACCAAAATTTCCTATGAGAATATTCTACGAACCATGCACTCATATATGAAATATATATAAATGTTTCTAAAGAATAAATCTTATAAATTTTTTTTATAAAAATTAGTGCACACAGATAAATACTAATAGTATATTGCATCATTATTCTCAGACAAACTGAAAATAATTCAACTTGATTTCTGTATAAAATCTCGCGCTGGAACCTTGGAAAGAGGGTAAATACCTTCCTCATCTTGGCACTCTGAGATGTAACTGAGTGCTCCTTGAGAAAGGGTTTGCTATTTATTCCGTAGAGGTTTAGATTATATCAATATAACTATTTTGGGTTTAAGGATAATGTAGTTTTCCATAAATTACATAAAAAATCATAATGAAATGAATTCATTATTTCACCGAGTTACAACCACGATAACCGCCCCCCCCCCCCCCATAGTTGACACAAGGCTGTTCCTTTTACCTCTCCGAAATTGTCCACCAAAAACCGAGTTTTATTAATTCCACGGTTTTAGTAGACTCTGGAATTCAAAGAAAGTTTATAATGATTTTTTTTTCTAATAATTAGTGTAATTTATCCCATTTTGTGTTAAAATATGTGAAAAGTTACAAAATAAAGCATCCGAAAACAATCTCCTGTCGGTGACTTCGGCAAGTGTTATTAAATTGAGACTTACCATCACAATACTTTACAATCTCTTTATTCGTTAACATTATTTATTTATAAAATATATATCTGAAGAAGAAATGTAGGTTAATAAATAAGTTTCAATTCAAATCACTTGCTAATTATTTGAAAACAATGATGCCATTCGGACACAATACTTGCAACCAAGCAGTTGGTAGGAAACGTTTCCGAGCTAAAAGAGCACCAATATGAGAGAGTCAAATGTGCCTCGGTTAAAAACACAGAGTATAGTTAATTAGTCAATAATAAATAGTTTATCAGGATAAAATATTTCAAGAAACCAGATAATCACAAGCTTTGCTATAAATAGAAATCAATCAGTCAATCTGGATAGACTAAGATAAAATATTGCGTTACAAGATTGGTATAGCTAAAGTTTATTCTGTTAATAAATCGGTATTGATATTTTTTGTAAAGTGGAAAAGATTCATTTTTTATTTTTGATAATCAAAATTTATAATATTCGAATAAATATAATACTTATTTAACCGAATTTGTAGGGTTGATGAGTAAAGCTTAATCATAGGGAAAAATAAATATAATAAGAGAAAGATCAAACAAATGATTAATAAAACTATAGTTTAGAAATAATTTCACTGGTACAGTATTATGAAACCCCCACCTTTATTAAAACCTTGGTAAACATCGGTATACATCGGTAAACAACCTAACCCAAATTAGTTCCTAAGTGAAGTGCTTATGCTTCAATTCCTTATTAGTGCAAAAAAAAAAAAAAAAAAAAAAAAAAAAAAGAAAGAAAAAAAAAAAAAGGCTGGGGTCCACAAGGCACTGGAAAAGTTGGAAGACCCAGTCCTACATGGCTGATGTCTATGAAAGTGAAGTAGGAGATGATGAATGGAGAAATATTCATTCAAAAGCTCAAGATAGAGACGAATGGCGAAATCTAACCGACGCCCTTTGCGTCAATAGGCGTAGGAGATGATGATGATTAAAACAACAACAATAACAACAACCTAACAAAAATTGTTCCTTTGGGAATTTCTGATTCAGGGAAACGGCGGCTGTTTGCGAAAATCGAAAAGAGCAACAAACGGGTCAGAAGAAATGTCAGATTTTGAGGTTTTTCTGAAATATGACACCGTGGAGAAATTAGGATGAGAATCAGCAGCTGAAGACCAGGCAGGAGAACAAAACTCGAAAGAAGGTAGAATGAAAGAATTAAAACATTTCTCCTGAATATATTGATCACAGAAAATCTTATAAGATCTCCAGATCTTCATAAAAAGTTTCTATTTCTTCCTTTGTATGGGATATTGTTGGTGCATAAGTTTGAATGGTCTTCAGTTTAAACTTCTTGTTTAGTGGCTCTGCAGTGAGTACATGTGGTGTTGTAGACAGTGATTTTGTTTGTTTGTGTGTGTGTGTGTGTGTGTGTGTGTGTGTGTGTGTGTGTAGATTGCCTTACCTTGTGTAAGACAGAGGCTCTTGCGTTGGCAGCCCGTAAAAGTGATTTTAGTCTGCTGGAAGTGTTATAAACATTATAGAGGTTTTGTAATGAAATTATTCTATGTTACCAACAAGATTTTTATTAATAAGAAAAACCTTAATTTTTTTTGTTCCTTCCGTATCCTATGACGCCAAATATATAACCCTCTTTTAATGTTCCCTTTGCTGGCCTTCGAGGGGATAAAACGTTCTATGGGAAGAAAGTTAAGAACAAAAACGTTCCAGAGACTGATATAAGACTGGCAGTTGATACCTCTCTCTCTCTCTCTCTCTCTCTCTCTCTCTCTCTCTCTCTCTCTCTCTCTCTCTCTCTCTCTCTCTCTCTCTCTCTCTCCAAAAGGCAATCCCAATATTACTTGTCATTTGCTTATTTTCTATATCTTTTTTTTTTTTTTTTTAGAAATCTAGCCAACGAAAAAAAGTGTTTAGTAACTGAATATTTGATGATGACTGAAAGCAAAACCAAAAATCTCTATAAGAATATTCCACGAACCATGCACTCATTTATGAGATATATATACATGTTTCTACTAAATAATTCCCATAAATTTCTTCATGAAAATTAGTGCAAACTGATAAATACTAAGAGTATAATGTATCATTATTCTCAGACAACCTAAAGAAATACATCATGATTTATGTATAAAATCTTGCACTGGAACCTTGGAAAGAGGGTTTATACCTTCCTCATATTGGCACTCTGAGATGTAACTAATTCTGTTGACGCAAAGAAGGGAATCCTACCAGCAACAGCTACTATTGTTGACTATATGTCTTTGTGAGTACCCATAAAACACTTATGATCATATATGACCAAAATATTGTTAACATAATAATATAACATAATATAATAAAAGTATATATATAAAATAATATAAAATAACTAGATTCACATCGACAACAGAAATAATAATAATAATAATAATAATAATAATAATAATACGGAATGAAAGATATACAAAGCCTTCTATAACATTCATAACTTTCTTTATCATAATAAATTGCCCTTCTACCAAAGCTTTCCTCTGAGTAACATAAAAAGTCTTCTGTCAATTTACTTTCTGTGTAAACATTATGTTTGTCAGTCTCAGGTAATTATCACTCACCAGCTGCCCTCTATGGAGGACAGGGAAGGTACTCCTTTTATTCCAAGATACGGTAGGGCTGTAAGCTCACAAGACTGGGATATATGCATACATACATACACACTAAAGAAATAGGTTAAAACACTTCTTCCGGATAGATTCATCACCTAAAATCCTAAAATACTTTCTCAATAAGCCCTTTTTTGTGCAATTGAAAAAGAAAGAGACAGAAAGTGTTTCTCAAAAGTGAATTTTCCATCAATAATCACACCTAAAATCTAAAAATCATATATATTTACAGAAGTATAATCAATGCTCAAAAATGTATGATGCTGACCCATTTTACTCGATCTATTTACAAACACGCTTTGAGATATTAGGGTTCAACTTCAAACCCCAAATTCTATCTGAACCTCTATTAAGGGATTCAGCAAACCCAGAACTACATTTAGGAGATGCACCGGATGCAAAGAGAGTAGCATCATCTGCATATGTAACAAGCTTGTTTTCTAGCCCCAACCACATGATATCACATTGCTATGCTCACTACGACCACTCTTTGCAATCTATTACTCAAAAATTCAATAATGATAATGAGAAAAGACCCACTTACCCATTTACTCCAAACTTTTTGAGTTTGAACAAAAGGACCAAGGGTAAAAGACTCCACTAAAATCAAGGCCAATCATACGAACTTCCTGACTACAGTCAAGAGATTTCTGTACAGCATTGGACATTATAAGAAGGGCATCAGAAGCTCCAAGGCCCATATGAAAGCTAAATTGCAAACTAGGGAACAAATTTACTTCAGCACAGCTATCTAAACTTTTAGTCAAAAGTCGTTCGAAAACTATAGGAAATGTGGGAGTTATTGGGAGGTAATCAGCAGAGCTATATCTACCAAGAAACCATTTACCTAATGAAGTAACATTAACAATTCTCCAACAAGTGTTCCAAGAAACTCATTTTTCTAAATTGCTGAAATTAACAAACAACATAGGACCTAAGTAATCAGCAGTTTTTTATAAAAAGAAAACAAAAAATACCATTAGGGTCAACACCATTAGCATTGAGGTCCATCAACGGTTAGCCCTAAACTAATTTATTTAGCCTCAGAAAAACAGGAATAAAGATCGAGTTTCTCATTACTCTGCTTACCGCCAAACACATCAGCCTTTTCCTTTCGACAGTGAGTAACACACACACACACACACACACACATATATATATATATATATATATATATATATATATATATATATCATCTCCTCCTACGCCTATTGACGCAAAGGGCTTCGGTTAGATTTCGCCAGTCAAATACAGGGTCTTTAGAATTAGAGTTTAGTGAAAGATTGAAAAAAGCAAATCAAACTATGGCTTGGTTAAGTAAAATTTGGAAATAAAATCGCCGAAAATTTCATGTAAAAAACAGACTATATATCATTTTTTTGAGATCGATGTTACTCTATGGACATGAGTCATGGTATGACCATGAAACAATCTCCAATAGATTTAGTAGATTTGAGGATAAACCCTTCAGAGGGCTATTAGGAGTTAAATGGCAGGATGGGATGAGAATTGAAACTATAAGAGAGATTACTCGAGTACCATATGTGGTTGAGATGATGATGAGGGGTAGATGGAGATGGTTTGGGCATGCTCTTCGCACTCTCCAAGAGAGATTAGTTCACCAAACGTTTAACTGGGCTCCACAACGCACTAGAAAAATTGGATGATATATATATATATATATATATATATATATATCTTTAAAAGGCAACGCACGTGGCATCAACCATCTTAAGACAAGACTAATACTATTTTGGTATATGTTTTCCTGTTATAACGAACAGAATTTTGAACGAAAAGAAAATGAGACTTGTTACTGCGCAGTTTCATCTATTCAACTTTGGCTGACATCTTTTTCGTCCCAAGATTAAAGGCTTTCATCGAAGAACTTCTAAAGAGAATCATTATACTTAAATAAAGGAATTAATGGCTATGGGAGGATGATGTCTGCTGAATGCATCAGTCTACAACAGCCTATTTTGAAAGTTAAATTTCCATCCGGAGGACATTTCATTGCATTCTGATTCCATAAATTATTCTTGAGTCATAGAAACGGATCTTTAGGAGCAAAATGGCTTTGAAACCACAGCTGGAATTTTGAAGGTTGATTAAAGATCCAAATGTATTCAGTAGCATTTAGATAAAAATTCGTAATTAGTGCAAAATATCTTTAACTTTTTCATATATGTATCTGTTTACAAATTATTCTTATGAAAAAATTGCAATTATATAAAAAGATAATTATTTGTTTTTAGAGACCACTTGATGAGAGCCATTAATTTGTAGCTTAAAAAGCTATCGGATAAAGTTCAATATATGGAGCAGCATAAAAACATACATAAATAATATATATGCATATATACATATACAGTACACACACACACACACACACACACACACACACATATATATATATATATATATATATATATATATATGTGTGTGTGTGTGTGTGTGTGTGTGTGTATGAGAGAGAGAGAGAGAGAGAGAGAGAGAGAGAGAGAGAGAGAGAGAGAGAGAGAGAGAGAGAGAGCTAGCTTGTAAACGTACCCCTGACAGCTGAAGCATTTTCTTACCAAAACCAATAAACCAAGGGAAAAAAAGAGAAGCGAAACGAAGAAAAACCACAAAAGCATCAGAGGTAAAAATCCGATGAAAATCTTCTCTCTCTCTCTCTCTCTCTCTCTCTCTCTCTCTCTCCTCTCTCTCTCTCTCTCTCTCTCTCTCTCACACACACACAACTTTTTTCCTATCGCTTATTTGTTTATCATTTTTGCTTCTTCCATTCTATTTCTCTCTCTACACTCTCCTTTCCTCACCAAATACAAAACTCTCTCTCTCTCTTGGTCTGCTTAGATCGCCTTTCCCGGGAGAGCCAGAGTGAAGCATTGGCACCGGAGTTTTGGATGGAATTATACCCCCGAACATTTCTTCATTCCTTCTCTCGCACACCTCGAGAATTCAAGAGAATTTACCGAACCGTCAAAACAGTGACATTAATAGATTTTGTTTTTATCATCTTTATTATCATCATTATGTTAATTTTTATTATTGATAACTATTATAATTACTGTTATCATTATAACCATCATCATTACCATTGCTATTATCATTAAATCTCATCTTCAGCTTCACATTAATGAATGGGCATCAAATGATAAAATAAAGGTTTTAATAAATGTATTGAATATACACGTAATGGTAACGATAAACATGAATAAAAAACCTTTTTGAGAGAGAGAGAGAGAGAGAGAGAGAGAGAGAGAGAGAGAGAGAGAGAGAGAGGAGAGAGAGAGAGAGAGAGAGATAAACTAAGCGTACTATATATCAACGTCATGGTAAGATAAATATAAGTAAATAAAAATTCTGAGAGAGAGAGAGAGAGAGAGAGAGAGAGAGAGAGAGAGAGAGAGAGAGAGAGAGAGAGAGAGAGAATATGATAACTCTCCCAATGCACTTCCTCTCGCTCGTTAATCACGTGACATGTAACGTTAAAATTGCATTTGTTCTTTCCAAAGCAAACAGACTGAACTATCGGTCGCTATGACGTCATTACTTCCGCCAACGAAGTTGGAAGAAGGTTATGTTTTCGTCCCTGTTTGTGTGTGTGTTTGTTTGTGAACAGCTTCCTGACCACAATTCTAATCGTAGAGTAATGAAACTTGCAAGAAATAACTATTATGTAAAAACTCGGAAATTATTAAATTTTGGAAGGTCAAGGTCACGGTCAAGCAAAATGTCCAATTCACGTAATCAGCCATAAGTTTGGACATCGTTATCACAATAGGTCAACCTATATAAGACCCAGAAGGAACATGACAATAGTCGTTAATGTCTCAAGCTGAGAGCAGGTCAACCTATATAAGACCCAGAAGGAACAAGACAAAAGTCCTTAATGTCTCAAGCTAAGAGCAGGACAACCTATATAAGACCCAGAAGGAACAAGACAATAGTCCTTAATGTCTCAAGCTATGAGCTGGTCAACCTATATAAGACCCAGAAGGGGCAGGACACTAGTCCTTAATGTCTCAAGCTAAGAGCAGGTCAACCTATATAAGACCCAGAAGGGACAAGACACTAGTCCTTAATGTCTCAAGCTAAGAGCAGGTCAACCTATATAAGACCCAGAAGGGACAAGACACTAGTCCTTAATGTCTCAAGCTAAGAGCAGGTCAACCTATATAAGACCCAGAAGGGACAAGACACTAGTCCTTAATGTCTCAAGCTAAGAGCAGGTCAACCTATATAAGACCCAGAAGGGACAAGACACTAGTCCTTAATGTCTCAAGCTGAGAGCAGGTCAACCTATATAAGACCCAGAAGGAACAATACAATAGTCCTTAATGTCTCAAGCTGAGAGCAGGTCAACCTATATAAGACCCAGAAGGAACAAGACAATAGTCCTTAATGTCTCAAGCTAAGAGCAGGTCAACCTATATAAGACCCAAAAGGAACAAGACAATAATCCTTAATGTCTCAAGCTAAGAGCAGGTCAACCTATATAAGACCCAGAAGGAACAAGACAAAAGTCCTTAATGTCTCAAGCTGAGAGCAGGTCAACCTATATAAGACCCAGAAGGAACAAGACAAAAGTCCTTAATGTCTCAAGCTGAGAGCAGAGTCAACCTATATAAGACCCAGAAGGAACAGGACAATAGTCCTTAATGTCTCAAGCTGAGAGCAGGTCAACCTATATAAGACCCAGAAGGAACAGGACAATAGTCCTTAATGTCTCAAGCTAAGAGCAGGTCAACCTATATAAGACCCAGAAGGGATAAGACAATAGTCCTTAATGTCTCAAGCTGAGAGCAGGTTAACCTACGTGAAAAAAACAAAAGGAACAAGGCCATAGCTGTTAATGACTCGAGCTAATAGCAAGTTAACCTATGAGAGAACCAGAAGGAACATGGCAATTAGCCGTATCTCAAACTAAAAGCCAGTCAACCTATGTAAGACCCAGAAGGAGCAAGGCAATAGCCGTTAATGACTCACCAAGAAAACCTCTTAGAATTCCAGAGCGTCAAACAACTAATTCACAGAAACAGTAAGAATGTGGTCCTTGTGATTTCCATTAGGCCATGAGAGGTGTTTGAAATTTGTACCACCTGACTGGGAGGACCTGGGAATACGACTCTGCTATTGCTCCTAAGGGCTGACCGGCTACGCTCTGAAGGTGGTCTTTACGCTGAATTACCACAATTTTTCAGGAAAAGATCAATTAATCTGCATAACTTTATCCAAAAAATCCTGAAGAGCTAACAGCTGAGCATCTGTGCAAAGTGAAGTTTTTCTCTCAACTTGTTTCCATTAAAAAATTCAGCTTACATTCGTGTTCAGGTGAAGGAAGATAATTGAGTAGATAATTAATCTTTCAGTCTCTTTCCATTTTATCTAATTAGAAAACTGAATAGTTCCATTTCAGCAATGAAACATTTTCAAGGTATTTCTATTTATTAACATAAGTGGAAAAAGGTCCACGGTGAATTATTAACTGTTTGAGGAATACACCAATTGTTCTATAGTAAGACAAGAAAAGTATTGGGTAATTTAATCACAAAAGATGCTCATGTTTCACAAATATATTCGAATACTTCACATTTGAATGGAAATTGTTTCATATCTATTTCATACAAATACGTTTGAATAAACTGATGAATAAATACGCCGAAATTTATTTTCCACATACGCTGCACCAGAAAAGTGGCAATAAAATACATCTACAGTATTTTATACGATACGTGTTTTTAAGAATCATTATTTCCTTCTGCAGTTCATCGATCTTTTATATATACAATATCACACTTAATCTCGCTCAACAAGTTTATAAACAAAAGGTGAAACTGAGAATAAATTATTATTATAAAACGGCTTCCGATGAATTTGTTGATAGCTGAGATCGTATTAATATCATAAAATATATTTGTAATCCATTTATAAGGTTTTAAGCCTGTCAGAAGTGAAATTAAGAAAAATATAATTTGTTTTTTGGAAAATAGAGGGGTGCTCAGTAAAGCACAGACCTCCACCGCGGCAGCTTATTTCTCTACCTTTTCTCGACCTTTGACCTTAACATGTATCAATTGACGTGGATTTTCATACACTCAAATATGAACTAAGCTTGAAGTCTCTGTGACAACAATGTCAAAACTTATGGCTGATTACGTGATAATTGGACATTTTGCTTGACCCTGACATTGACCTTTGACATTGACCTTCCAAATTTAATCATTTCCAGCTTTTAACATAACAATTAATCCACGCTACTTTCATTACTCTACGATTAAAATTGTGGCCAAGATGTTCACAAACAAACACACACATACGAATTACATGCTCTCAAAAAGTGCGAAAACACAACCTTCTTCCAACATCGCTGGCGGCGGTAAATATAATAAAAATATATGATGAAAAGATCATATTTTTCCTTTTCAAGACATTTCGTAACATTTCAAAACTTCATATATGAAATATTCCTCAAATATATTCATATATTCATAGCAATAACACACTATGCTTCTGACGGCACAGAGCTGCCACATATCATTGGTCGAAATTTTCCCAAAAGTTGAAGAACTTCCTCATACCTTTCTTTAACAATTTCCACCTATCTATCTATCTATCTATCTATCTATATTTCTATTTATCTATCTATGTATCTATCTATCTATCTATTTAGAACCTGTTCATCGTCTATTTTCTTTTCCCTTTAAATCAATGAGCATTATCTATACTCTGAAACCAGTACTTAATAATAATAATAATAATAATAATAATAATAATAATAATAATAATAATAATAATAATAATAATAATAATAACAATAATAATAATAATAAATCACAGGCATTCAATATAGGGACATTTTCCTAATATCCTATAATCTTCAGATAGGTTTGGCTATCATACTAAATAGCATATCGCGAATTTCATATAGCTAATTTCTCCAAGACTTTAGACTCGATGCCAAATATTGACAAATGCACAATATGTATCTCTATGATAAGGATACATGATGAACACAATATGTATCTCTAAGGTATGGATACATAATGAACACAGTATGTATATCTATGGTATGGATACATAATTAACAAAATATGTATCTCTATGCCATGGATATATAATGAACAAAATATGTATCTCTATGGTATGGATATATAATGACACAATATGTATATCTATACATACACCTCAAGAAAACAATATGTATCCCTATGATATATACACCTTATGAACACAATATGTAACTA
>NC_090753.1:56192869-56220369 GCF_036898095.1 Palaemon carinicauda
AAATAAATGGCCTCTCTCTCTCTCTCTCTCTCTCTCTCTCTCTCTCTCTCTCTCTCTCTCTCTCTCTCTCTCTCTCTCTCTCTCTCTCTCTCTCTCTCTCTCTCTCTCTCTCTCCGGTTTCAAAAAACGTATGCTATATCGTCTGTGCTTTGGATTATATTGAAGTTATGAATTTGTACCACCTGTCCAACCACAGGGACTTGGGAGGCTATTCAGCATTAAAGCTAATGTTATCGAATGTATTCTCACGAACGAAATTCTTTCTTAAGCTCGTGAGAGCAAAAGAGAAACTGTTATTGAAGCTGGAAGCTGAAAACAAATGGCCTAATCTTGTAAAAACGTGATCAAAACGTTTATTTATTGATTTCATAAAGTTCTCTTGGGAGAATAACATTTCTCTTTTTAGCATTTCGTAAAATTATTAAAAATTCTTTTGGCCACGTGTTTATATAGGCTCAGTGACTTTGTTGTACTGGCAGTGTTACAAAGTTTCTCTTTGGATAAAAGTAGCGTCAGCTGCTACACTGTACAACTATCAGACGTCCGCTTAGCGTCCCGTGAAGTGTACCGGAATAAATGAAGCCAACTGTACATATTCACTAAGATTCTTGGGGGAGATCTTCTGTATGATTTCGGTGTCATTTTCGACATCATATTGGAAACTGGCATTTTTACTCATGTTTAAAGTTAGATAATCAAGTTATCTATTAATCATTGATATTTTCTTAAGCTTACAACAATCGACATCAACAATGTTATGATGCCAGATAATTATCAATAAAAGCTTATTCGTTTGAAGACTTAATTACAAATTGTTTGTTTGAAGCAAATAAACAAAAATAAAAATGTACTGTGACTGATACAAATTTTGCTTGGATGCAATGATTGTAGCAAATAATAACAATAATAATAATATTAAGAATAAAAATAATAATAATAATAATAATAATAATAATAATAATTACAATAATAATCATAATAATAATAATAATAATAATAATAATAATGATAATATTATTATTATTATGATTATTATTATTATTATTATTATTATTATTATTATTATTATTATTATTATTATGCTGAGTGACAGCTTGAAAGTCATTCCCATCTACATGTCGATCCACTGAGGAGAATAATTAGATTATCAAGAGTAAGTATTTAGCCCGAAAATTGATTGAATATACTTAATGGTCATGCATGCACACACGCACAAACACAAACACACACAATTTCACATGTATATATATATATATATATATATATATATATATGTATATATATATACATATATATACATATATAAATATATATATATATATATATATATATATACATATATATATATATATGTATATATATATATATATATATATATATATATATATATATATATATATATATAAAATAGGACTAAAAACGAGCTCATGCATCTGGCATGACTGAGACTCCTATGGAAAGTGGCCCGAAGATTCCTGGAAGGTCGACAGTACTGACACACCACTTAAGGAAACGAGATGTGATCCTTCCAAGGGCGGCGCCTCCTTTCACATCTCCGTCTCCGGGAAATTACTCCGACATTATGGGCTCTTACTTTTAGGAGTGGTTTATAGGGATTTCTTGAGAGAGGATTCCCGGGGGATTTATTTACATTTTGAAGGATTTTCTGTTTTTATTTATGGGAGATTTCAAGTCGCTGTGAGGTGATCTTTTTCTTTCTTTGTCTACGGTAAACATTTTTGTCAAACCATCAGGGTATATATATATATATATATATATATATATATATATATATATATATATATATATATGTGTGTGTGTGTGTGTTAGTGTGCGTGTGTGAAGAACAACTGGAAATACAACTAAGATAATCAAAAGTATGCATATAAGAATTTTCAGATGGCCTGGCGATGTGGAAAAGAAATAAGAATTAAAAAAAAAAATAAAAACAATATGATCCAAATGCTAACGGGATGGAAGCCCTGAGACGACTGTATGTATGGCAGGCCTATGACAGACCTATAGTAAAGATAGGGCTTTGATGTCAAGGAAATGTATGAGTGTCTGCAGGAAAGCATTGAATGGTGCAATGAAAGTAAGGGGCTCGACTCCCTGTTAATGAGACCTCTGTATAGGCACGTGAGGTGAATACACTTCTCCCCTTAGCATTCCAAAGAATAGCGCTCACTTAGGGGAGGGATTTTTTTTCGGTAAACCTATTCTGAAAGAATTTCTCTCCTATCCTTGTAGGATCTGCCCAAACCATTTGCCACTATTGTGATGAATCGAAACAATATGACGTCATAGGTGACCCAGCTTCTAATTCCAATTTAAGGTCAATAATCAAATCGATTACTGAGCTGCTATCAGAGGTCAAATTAAGCGATCTTTCCCAGCAACTGGTCTCAATCATCCTAACTCACAAATTATTACATTCTATATGTGGATACTTATAAACATATAACGGTAGTAGTTTTATACACCTCTGTAAAATCACGGAAAGGCCCATATATATATATATATATATATATATATATATATGTGTGTGTGTGTGTGTGTGTGTATATATACATATATATATATATATATATATATATATAT
Source organism: Palaemon carinicauda (assembly GCF_036898095.1). Classification (NCBI taxonomy): domain Eukaryota; kingdom Metazoa; phylum Arthropoda; class Malacostraca; order Decapoda; family Palaemonidae; genus Palaemon; species Palaemon carinicauda. The sequence continues at coordinate 56,195,471 of NC_090753.1, forward strand.
ATATATATATATATATATATATATATAACGGTAATAGTTTTATACACCTCTGTAAAATCACGGAAAGGCCCATATATAAATATAGCAATTGCCGAATTGAAGCAAGATAGAAATATTAAGTTGACAAAAGCCGATAAATCTGGAGCACTGGTAATCTTGAATAAAAATGATTATATAGAAAAAATGGAAAACCTCTTGAGTGATGAAAACACATACATGGAATTAAGAAAAAATCCAATTGAGTTTGTGAATAGTAGTTACAACAAAAAAGTGAAAGAGTTATTAAAAGGGAATGAAGATCTGATAAAAAAGGTTTGTACAATATCACCAACATTACCATATATGTATGGAACTATTAAAACTCATAAGCCAAATTATCCAGCTAGGCCAATAATTAGCTCTGTAGGTTCAGCAGCATATAAATTATCTAAGTACCTTGTGAATATCCTCAATCCTTTAGTTGGCACCATCTCATATTCAAATATAAAAAATAATGTAGACTTGATAAACAAACTGAATGAAGTACAGATCAACAGTACCTGTAGGCTTGTCAGTTTTGATGTAGTCTCACTATTCACAAAAGTACCTATTGATGACATGTTGGAATTTTTATCTGAAACGTTAGATAATAGACAATTGAATCTACCATTCTCCAAACACACTTTAATAGAATTAATTAAATTATGTATAAAAGATTGTAAATTTGAATTCAATGGGAGATTTTATGCACAAACTTTTGGTATGGCTATGGGAAACCCTTTATCCCCAGTATTGAGCAATCTATATATGGAATTTTTTGAAAGCAGAATCGTAAATAACATCATACCTAATACTGTAAAATGGTTTCGATATATTGACGACATAATATGTGTGTGGCCAGGAAATGAAAATTTAGATAACTTTTTTCTTAGATTGAATAGTTTGGTACCATCAATAAATTTCACTATGGAGCTGGAGAATAATTGTACCCTACCTTTTTTGGACTGTCGCATACATAGATGTAATAATAGTCTCAAGTTCAGTGTATACAGAAAGCCAACGAATATTTCGGCATATGTCCATTATTACTCAAACCAAGGCGACAAAGTTAAGAAATCTGTATTTACTTCTATGTTTTTAAGAGCATTCCGAGTCTGCAGCCCTGAATATATTGATGACGAAATAAATGGTATTAGAGCAATAGGTAAAAAACTAAAGTATCCTGAAATTGTGTTAGATGATGCCCTAAGAACAGCAAAAAAGACTTTTTTCGATAATGATAACAGAAAAAACTATAACACAAAATTTACTTGTACTACCTTATTGTGATTCATTTAAAGAAATTCCCCAACTGTTAAAAAACTTCAATGTAAATGTAGCATTTAAGAGTAAAAATACAATAAAAACAGCCTTAATAAAGAATTCTCCTGACATTACCAAGGGATGTGTATATCGTATTCCATGCAATGCTTGTGAAAAATACTATATTGGTCAAACTGGTAAAGCCCTAGAAAAGAGAATTGAACAACATAAGAAAAATGTCAGGTATGCTCAAGATAATAATGCACTCTTTGCCCACGTTAGAGATAAAAATCACCCTATTAATTGGTCAGGTGCAAAGAAATTGGTTCATTCAAATAACTTAGTGGAAAGAAACATCATAGAGTCCAGTTTCATAAAAGAAACCTTTGAAAACAACTTGAATATTGGTCATGGAATGTATAAACTCGACGCCTTTATATGTAAAGAGATTTGTAAGCTATATAAAAAAACATTAACCACTTAATGTAGAATTGAATGTATTGTGAATAATTAACGTCGGTGTGAAATTAATATTTAGACCTAAGCTACCATTCATTAAAGGAAACAATTATTTTATATAGTATGCATAAGTATATTGGCACTATATAGTGTTATGCTAGATATAAGTATTGATATATACATGATTATATGTTTATGATATTAATGTTGTATACATATAAATGTATATATGCATATGTATGTATGTGTATATATGTATATATGTATATATGTATGTGTATATATGTATGTGTATGTATATGTATGTGTATGTGTATGTATTTATGTATATATGTATATGTATTTGTATCTGTATGTGTGTATATATATGTATATATGTGTATATGTATATATATATATATATATATATATATATATATATATATATATATATATATATATATATGTGTATATGTATGTATATATATATATATTTGTATGTTTGTGTATGTTTTGCTTATGTATTTATATAGATAAGGCTACCGCATTGACATATAAATAAACTGTACTAAAAGTAAAAAAAGAAGAAAACAAGAATATACCCGCCACTAGAAATGACCCTTTTTAGCAGGTGTCTAACGAGCTTGGGGACTCTTCCTACTCAACACCTGAGTCAAGCCCAGGTAGCGGGTAAGGGAGTGTCATTGTTCTCTAAATCTCTATATGTATGTTCGTACTTTTGCTTTCCCTATAAATTGTAAGAAACCTCTCTCAATAAATCAGTCCTCTGAGGAAGTATCACGAAACTAGTCAGGACTTAAGTGTATATTCAGTATTTTCATTTCCCCTGTGGTTCTTCTGCATCTGAGCATCACGTTTTCCTGTGATTTTTACGCATATATATATATATATATATATATATATATATATATATATATATATATATATATATATATACATATATATGTATATATATATATACATGTATTAAATATGCCACGGTATACAGAATTGAATACCAGAAACAATAGCAAGCTAAATATTTACATACATATGCACATACTAAGATTCAGCCCCTCTCACCCCCTCCCCCTTTTCATAAATACTACATCGCAGTTTCGGCAATTTTTGGGAGATTGTGGTTTCCGAGTGTACCTCTCGTGGTACCCCATCTGGCTAGGGCATAACTACCCTCCCTCCTCCCTACCCGAGGGAAGGATAGAGACCAGTAGTCATACGTTTGGTAATGCTTCTAAGCGTGTCAGGAGAGAAATGTGTATATATATATATATATATATATATATATATATATATATATATATATATATATGTGTATATATAAATATATATACATATATATAAATATATATATGTTAATATATATACATAAATATAAAAATATATATATATATATATATTAATATATATACATATATATAAATATATATATATATATGTATATATATATATATATATATATATATATATATATATATATCAATCATCATCATCATCATCACCATCATCATCTCCTCCTACGCCTATTGACGCAAGGGCCCCGGTTAGATTTCGCCAGTCATCTCTATCTTGACCTTTCAAATCAATACTTCTCTAATCATCATCTCCTATTTAGCGCTTTATAGTCCTCAGCCATGTAAGCCTGGGTCTTCCAACTCTTCTAGCGCCTTGTGGAGCCCAGCATTCATAAAAACTTGCATTATCGACCTCTTGCTTGAATTTTAGTGCCATCGAAAGATAAAAATTTACAATAAAAATATATTTCAATTTAATTTCTCAATAATGGCAATGATGATTTCAACCGGTGGTGAAAGGTTATCTAAATATGAGAAAGGAACTCTCACCTTTACTGTCTGCCCTTTCACATCACAAACTACATAAACGGATTCTCATTTTTATCACCAAATTCCATAAATACTAAAGAGCAAGTGTCTGCCTATATATATATATATATATATATATATATATATATATATATATATATATATATATATATATATATATATATATATATAAATATATATATATATACATCTATATATATATCTTATATATATAAATATATACATATATATGCATACATATAGATATATAATATATATATATATATATATATATATATATATATATATATCTTATATATATAAATATATATATATGTATATATATATAATATATATATATATATATATATATATATCTTATATATATAAATATATATATATGTATATATATAGATATATATATAATATATATATATATATATATATATATATATATATATATATATATAGCCTATACACGTGCGTGTGTGTTTGTGTGTGTATAATGTTTATGCGAGTGTGTATGTATATCTATGGTATATATTTATATATACAAACACACATATGTATACTATATATATATATATATATATATATATATATATATATATATATATATATATATATATATATATATACATATGAAGCTACTTGGGGCAGAATGAATTTTATAATAGCTTCCAGTCTTTTATATTTCCAGTTATAAGTTATACTGAGTAGTTACTGTCATTAAGCTTATCAGTGCTATTAATTACTTTATATATAAGACCCTCATGAGAAGGGGTGCAAGTAAAATGCCGTTCTATTTCTTTACTTTAATAAGTGAACTTTGGTGAACAACGATTTTACGAATCTCTTCTACATTTACAGCATTAGAAGTACACAAACTGGGAACAAAATTAATTCTCTTGAAGATTGGAAGCTGCATCCGGGGACGGGAACTCCCATTTGCTGTGGGTTGCCGTCTTTCATAATATGTAAACTATTAAAACTGTAAACAAGAGGAAGAGAAATAAGAATAGTGTACCCTCAAGCAAGAGAACTCTACCCCATGACAGTGGAAGACTATGGTACAGGGGTTGTGGCACTACCCAAGACAAGAGAGCAATGGTTTGATTTTGGAGTGTCCGTCTCCTAGAAGAGCTGCTTACCATAGCTAAAGAGCCTCGCCTACCCTTACCAAGAGGAGAGAAGTTAACCTCTTGAGTGAAGAGGACTTGTTTGGTAAAATCAGTGTTGTCAGATGTATGAGGACAGAGGAGAATGTGTAGAGAATAGGCCAGACGAGCCATAATCAGAGAGAAGAGTCTAATGAAGTAGTCTGGCCAATGAAAGGACCAAATGACTCTCTAGCGGTAATATCTCAACAGGTGGTTGGTGCCCTACCCAACGTACTACTGACTTAAATATTATTCTGATAAGCCAAGGCAGAATCTTATGTAAAACAACAATTCAAGAAGGCGAAGGGAAAAGTCCCAATTCCATTACCTATGTATGTATGTATGTCCTCAAACACACAATATTGGTCATTAATTAATCCTTAACACACATACACACACACACACACACATATATATATATATATATATATATATATATATATATAGATTATATATATATATATATATATATATATATACAGTATATATATATAAATTTGTATGTATACATACACATATTCATATATATACTGTATATTATATATATACATGTATATATATATATATATATATATATGTTAATATATATAAATATCTATATATATATATATATATATATATATATATATATATATATATATATATATGTGGTAATAATTATATATTTACATCATTTCTTTTGAAACAAATGACGGAAGACTTTCAAAAGAAATGATGTAAGTATATAATTACTACCATATACTCGATAGAAAATTTAATCTAAAATTATTACATTTTAATCATCATCATCATTATCTCCTCCTACGCCTATTGACGGAAAAGACCTCGGTTAGATTTCGTCAGTCGTCTCTATCTGGAGCTTTTAATTCCATACTTCTCCATTCATAATCTACTTCTCGCTTCATAGTCCTCAGCCATGTAGGCCTAGGTCTTCCAACTCTCCTAGTGCCTTGAGTAGCATTTCAATTATATTGGATAAAAAATATTATTATCATTATTATTATTATTATTATTATTATTATTATTTCTTTAGTTAACATCGTCTTTCGGGTGTAAAGGAGGCGAAGGGAAAATTCTCTTTTCCATTACGTATGTATGTATGTGTGTATGTCCTCAAACGCACAATACTGGTCATTAATTAATCCTTAACATACATACATAAACACACACACACACACACACACACACACACACACACACACACACAACAACTGTCGTTGGAGTCGGTGATTTCAAAAATGGCTCCAGGGAGCTGAAAAGTCTTCAGAGTCCTCTGAAGACTTACCTTCACTTTTTTAAAATCAATGCTGATACGAACCTCAAGATCGGTATATAAGATTATGGCTAATAAGATGAATCAATTGTTTGATGTGTGGATGAATATGTTTGGAGAATTTGTTCAAGGAACATACAACTTGCCTCAAAATGGAGCTTCTGTTATCCAAGAACGGAATGCTGCATGCGAGGAAATGACGTTAAATCTTCAGGGACAGCTGCGAACTCTACAGGATTCCCTGGTCTTTAAATGGTTTTCATGGCTTCTACCAGAGGCGCCGCGTTTTGAAGACTGTCGGCCAGTGGCCTCACAGGAAGGCTTCTTCGGTAGGTGGCTGCAGCGCTGTCCTTGGATTGGGGGCTTTTGGAAAGCCCGCGAGGAACTACGTGGGTGTGAACTTGCTTTACGGCAAATGGAAGCAGAAGCTTTGAGATTCAACGACCAGTTGCGAACAAGATGGTTCGTTGGCAAACTGCTCCGCGAATTCAACGTTGGAGGAGTGGAAGAAATACTTTCTCGTGGAAACAAAAACATTTATTACCTCGCTTTGGCTGCTGCTGGCGCCATATTCGGTGGAATTATGTTCGCTACGAGAAGGATGACTAAAGAAGGCGAAGGCGTTCCAGAACTGAAGACAGAGGAAGTGTCGCGAGAAAAACTGATAGCTCAGAAAGAGACTGAGATTCAAAAGCTGAAAATTGACGGAGCCGAAAAAGATCTCAAAATGAAGGAACAAGAGAAGGAACAAGAAACTATTAGAAAAGAAAAGGAAGATATTAAGAAGATAATGAATGAAAAAATAAAACAACTAGAAAATGATTGCGTCCAAAAAGACCTCAAGATGAAGGAACAGGAGAAGGAACTGGAAACTATTAGAAAAGAAAAGGAAGATACTAAGAAGACATTGAATGAAAAAATAAAGCGACTAGAAAATGATTGCGTCCAAAAAGATCTCAAGATGAAGGAACAGGAGAAGGAACTGGAAACTATTAGAAAAGAAAAGGAAGATACTAAGAAGACATTGAATGAAAAAATAAAACAACTAGAAAATGATTGCGTCCAAAAAGACCTCAAGATGAAGGAACAGGAGAAGGAACTGGAAATTATTAGAAAAGAAAAGGAAGATATTAAGAAGACATTGAATGAAAAAATAAAACAACTAGAAAATGATTGCGTCCAAAAAGATCTCAAGATGAAGGAACAGGAGAAGGAACTGGAAACTATTAGAAAAGAAAAGGAAGATACTAAGAAGACATTGAATGAAAAAATAAAACAACTAGAAAATGATTGCGTCCAAAAAGACCTCAAGATGAAGGAACAGGAGAAGGAACTGGAAATTATTAGAAAAGAAAAGGAAGATATTAAGAAGACATTGAATGAAAAAATAAAACAACTAGAAAATGATTGCGTCCAAAAAGACCTCAAGATGAAGGAACAGGAGAAGGAACTGGAAATTATTAGAAAAGAAAAGGAAGATATTAAGAAGACATTGAATGAAAAAATAAAACAACTAGAAAATGATTGCGTCCAAAAAGATCTCAAGATGAAGGAACAGGAGAAGGAACTGGAAACTATTAGAAAAGAAAAGGAAGATACTAAGAAGACATTGAATGAAAAAATAAAACAACTAGAAAATGATTGCGTCCAAAAAGACCTCAAGATGAAGGAACAGGAGAAGGAACTGGAAATTATTAGAAAAGAAAAGGAAGATATTAAGAAGACATTGAATGAAAAAATAAAACAACTAGAAAATGATTGCGTCCAAAAAGACCTCAAGATGAAGGAACAGGAGAAGGAACTGGAAATTATTAGAAAAGAAAAGGAAGATATTAAGAAGACATTGAATGAAAAAATAAAACAACTAGAAAATGATTGCGTCCAAAAAGACCTCAAGATGAAGGAACAGGAGAAGGAACTGGAAATTATTAGAAAAGAAAAGGAAGATATTAAGAAGACATTGAATGAAAAAATAAAACAACTAGAAAATGATTGCGTCCAAAAAGATCTCAAGATGAAGGAACAGGAAAAGTTGCTGAGAAATCTAAAAACTGAAAAGGAGATAATCAATAAAGTACAAAATGAAAAAAGTGAATTGCAAAATGAGTGCATCGAAAAAGACAAGTTACTTGAAATTCTAAAAATTGAAAATGAAGCCCTGAAGAAAGTTCAGAATCAGAAAACTGAACAACTAAAACAATTGGTAAATGAAGTGGTTGAATTGATGAGAGAAAAAGACGAGCAAGAAAGGCTGAAAGCTAAAATGGCGTCTGATTATCAAAATCTCGAAAAGGCGTACAATGACAAAGATCTTCAAATGAAAGAACTGAAGAAGTTACTGGAAAATCTTAAAACAGAAAATAATGGACTGAAAAATTTGCGAAAGGATCCAGTAAATAAATTGAGAAATGAAGAAGAAGAACTAAAGGCAGAAAAAGAAAAATTGGAGTCAGAATATGAAAATATGAAGAAAGAGTGCGCCAAAAAAGATGATCAGTTGAAACGACAGGAAAGGTTACTGGAAATTCTTAAAAATGGGCATAAGGGACCGAAGAAATTCCAAAAGGATCATATAATCATATGGAAAAATAAGGTAGATGAATTGAATGCAGAGAAAGAGGAGCAAGAAAAGCTGAATGCAAAGATGGCGTCGGATTACCAAAATCTCTTAGAAGAATGCGCCAAGAAAGATCTTGAGATGAAGAAACAGGAAAGGTTACTTGAGATTCTTAAAACTGAAAATGAGGCAACTCAAGCACAAAAGGAACAATTGAGGAACGAAGTAGACAAACTGAAGGCCGATAAACAAGCGAAAGAAAACATGAAGGCCGAGAAACAGGCGAAAGAAAACATGAAGGCCGAGAAACAGGCGAAAGAAAACATGAAGGCCGAGAAACAGGCGAAAGAAAACACGAAGGCCGAGAAACAGGCGAAAGAAAACATGAAGGCCGAGAAACAGGCGAAAGAAAACATGAAGGCCGAGAAACAGGCGAAAGAAAACATGAAGGCTGAGAAGACTTCTGATCAAGAAAAGGAAAAGGAGTCCGTCAAGAGAGACTTTAAGGGGAACGAACAGCAGAAGAATGAAGAAATTAAGAACGAGTGTAAGAAGGAAACGGAAAATAAGAAGTGTCCAGAATCGTCTGTATGTCTTACAGCCTTATCTTACATTGTGAGCATATTAAAACAAGTTCATTCTTGCTGCTGACCAGGCCACATTACCCTCCAACTCACCTAATGCTGTCAGTTGAGCTTAGAGTGTGAATAAGTTAAGATGGGTGAAAAGAGTACTACATTTAGTTGTAAAGAAAGGTATTTTCTATATGAAATTTACAATTATTTCAAAACATTATTGCTGTGTTTTGGTGATCTAGAGGTTTCTTTTTTGTGTGTTATCCCTAAAATATCTCTGCAATTTTTTTCAAGGCCATCATTGAGAAAAGCATTTTTAATGGCAGCTTTTGCTGCCGCTAGGCTATAACGCAATCATTTTTTTCCGTTTTCTTATATAGAGTTCATTTATTTTTCAAATAGCGGTCAAAATCTTATTAGAGTATATTCAGTTCGTAGATTTATGACTGAGCTAAGAAATTAACGTTGAATGAACTCAATTCTTTGTTTGCTACTCAGCTCCACAGGAGTTTTATAAGAAAAAGTGATGCAAATTTTCATGCTCACGGATGTTTTATCTTACAAACGTAACATTAGTGTTCCTACAAAAATGGTAGTACATGTATGTGAATGTCGATATATAGGTCTATATGCAGGTAAACACACAACCACACACACACATATATATATATATATATATATATATATATATATATATATATATATATATATATATATATATATATTTATATGTGTGTATACATATACACACACACATATATATATATATATATATATATATATATATATATATATATATATGTGTGTGTGTATATATATACATATATATGAATATATATATATATATATATATATATATATATATATATATATATATATATATATATATATATATATGTATATATATACATATATATGATTATGTATATGTATGTATATATATATATATATATATATATATATATATATATATATATATATATATATATATATATATATATATATACATCTTCTCTGCAGACTTACTTTGAATGAAATTTACGAACTTCTGGATGAACATGACAATAAAGAAGTACTGTAGATGTTTCTGTAAATACCCCCCTTGAGAATCCGGATGCACACACTGACCAAGACTCGGATGCTTCAGATGATGAAGTTACATGCAATCATGATCATTTGTCCAGAAGGATTCTCGCCACTGACGTCGCAATTGACAAATTGAAAGAAAAAGTAAAAACCATGTCGACTGCATAAATCTTTTCTGGACGGAACAATGGATTGAAGAAATTCATCATCCGAGCACAACATATGCAGAACAAAAGTCGCTCTCTAAAGACCACATCACACCACAAAATTTGAAGATTCTGCTTCCTATTCTTATACTTTCTGGCTACAACAAACTTCCCTACTAAAGAAAGTACTGGTCTGAAACTCCTGATGTATTCAATAACTGGGTTTCTGAAAGCATTAGGAGAGATACATTTGATAAAATTCTCAGAAGCCTTCATTTTGCTGACAACATGAAAATTACCGACGACCGATTTTACAAGGTAAAAGGATTTTTTTTTTACTATAATCTCAGATTATGGTTTTAATAATTTATCACATAAATAATGTTTGTCGATTTATTTCTCCTCTTTTGTATGATATACTGAAGAACTGAAATATATTGACCAAGAAAACTTTATGTTTATTATGGCATTCTAAATTTTCAGGTGAGTCCACTTTTCCAGCACCTCAATAATGTCATTAATCTTCGGCTTCAGCAATAATTCCATAGCATAGATGAATTTATGATCACTTATTATGGAAAACACCGGGCTAAGCAGTTTATAAGAGGAAAACCAGTATGATTTGGTTTCAAAGTTTGGGCTGCATGTACTTCAGACGGATTTCTTCTCTATTGTGAGCCCTATTGCGGGTCTGACACTAAAATCCTTGATCTAAGACTGGGCTAAGGTCCAAATGACGTAGTAGAGATGTCTAATAAGATCAATTTACAGGCTGGCCATCATGCAGTGTTTGAGAATCTCTTTACCTCATAACCATTGCTGGAAATTTAGCAAATTGAGGAATAGTAGATACTGGCACACTAAGAGAGGATCGTCTTCATGGTGCCCCACTAATGGAAAAGACGGAAAAGGAGAAGAAAAAATATCGTGGGTACATGGAAGAGGCACTTACTGGTAGCACATCAGTAGTAAAATGGAAGGACAATAAGGTAGTTGCTGTGGCTTCAAACAAAGTAAGAATGCTTCCAGTAGAAAAAAAAAAAACAAAAAAAAAAACAGGGCGATGGAGCAAACTTGAGAAAAAGCATATTGTGGTTGATATGCCCAATTCCATTCAGGTATATAATTAACAGATGGGTGGTGTTAATATATTTGATCAACAAGTATCGGCCTATAGAATTCAAATTCGTTCAAGAAAATGGTGGTGGCCAATATTTGCTTGGATCATCAATGCTCAAGTTGTCAATTCATGGATGCTTTACCGTAAACTGGGAAATATAATCCCTTTGCTAGATTTCATCTGGCATTTTCTAATTGTTATAATGAAGCAATATGGTACTCCTCGTACATCTCCTGGCCCTAAGAGACTGTCTGCTGCAATTGCAAAGGTTTCTGTGTGGTATAATGGTGAGCAGCACTGGACTAAGAAAGGAGACCAGCGTCACTCAAGATGCCGCGAATGTTCTTGACGCACAAAATACATTTAAATATGTGTTCTGCACCTCTTCACCCAGAATGCATGTTGCCCTATCATAAAATACCTCAGTAGTGTATAATGCACAACAGACTGAAATAATTTGAATCTATATACGGATAACCTTTGTACAAGAAAAATAGAACAGTGTGGATATGCAACTTATGCAATATGTTCAAGTATTTTTTATTTCTTTTATATTATGAATCAGTAAAAATTTGGAGTTTTTATGGTAACAGGCAAGATTAGTGATGATAATTACCAGAGATAATGAAGTTATGTTTGAAATACTTAGGTTTAATGTAAAATTATAGTGTATGTCATAAACAAAGATTTTGTGCATTCAAAGTGGCTAGTGGCAGTAAGATATGCTATATGATTGAATTTTTTATGTACTATAATTCAGATAGAATTTGCAGTTCTTTTCATAAAAGGCATGATTGATAATGATAATTACTAAGTATAATAAAGGGATGCTTAAAATACTTATGTTTGTTAAAAAAAACTATAAGTTATGTCTAGAATGAAAAGATTTTGTTCATTCAAGTGCCTAGTGGCAGCAAAAGCTGCCATCAAATAAATCATACTTAAGAAAGGAATTTTTTTATGGTGATGATTTTATGTTGATAGTAGACCAATATAAAGTATTTTCTGCAAAAATGGTGTTTTTAAAACCAATAGATAATTCTCGTCCTTAATGGGTTAAAGGATGGGTTATTGGCTCATAAAAATAAAAGGCTCGATGAGGCCATGGCCATTTTTACAGATGCCTTGGCAATAGATTCGGACAACAAAAAACAAACTGCTCTTCTGCTAATCCTTCGGGCTGAGGCGAACGCAGCCTCCGGAAACCCTCAGGACATGGATATCATATTGGACTGTTGTCAAGCCGTCGATAAAGGTCTTCAAGGATGCCGAGCCTACATGCTTCGAGGGAAGCACCTTCTCAAACTTGGCCTTTTCGACGCTGCCATGAATGACTTCGAATCTTCGAGGAAAGTTGGGAGCTCTAAGGAATGTTTGAAATTCATAGAAGATACTAAGGCACTAAAGAAGAAATGGGAGAGCCAAAGCCATTATGAGGTTTTGGGTGTGGGTCAGACGGGCACCAGGGCAGACGTTTTAAAAGCCTTCAAAGGCTTGTCCATGAAGTTACATCCGGACAGACACCGGGACAAGCCCGAATTCCTACAGGGGGCATTCGAGGAGAAGTTCAAAAGAGTGGTTAATGCTAAAATTGTTCTGACGGATGATCAAAGCAGAAGGGCATACGATGCAGAGCTTCTAAAACGCTAAAGACAACACACACACACACACATATATATATATATATATATATATATATATATATATATATATATATATATATATATATATATATATATATATATATATATATATATAAATAAACAATATAAAAGTGGAAATGTTGTTCCTGGATTAAGTCAAGTAATAAACGTTAAATAACTCTAAAATGTTAATAAAAACAAGACGACGTTTCTGAACTCTCCTTGGCAATGGCGCCTCCATTGAGAGCTTATTGAATTCCTACAATAATGAATCAATAAGCGGGAAATTTCCTCGTTGTGTCCCACAAACTCCTAATCGCAAAAGACGCTTTCATTAAAACAGTAAAATGTGTAAAGAGAAAAGAAGAAGGAATCAGACACGAAACTTCAGTCGGTGTTTCAGTGAGATCTCGTGAAACCTGTTTCACACTACAAAACTTATAGTTTTTAATGAGAATAAAAATACGAAATATGAATGAAGGTATTCAAGGTTTTTTCATATATAGAACAAAGCATTAGAATATTTTCCTCAAGATAATTTAAATAACTTTAACCTGCATTTACAAGAACAACAACAACACACAGTCGTGTCTGGTTCACTGCAGGACAAAGGCCTCAGACATGTCCTTAGTCAAGTCTAAGGTTTGGTTTGATAAGCTCTCATCATCCTGCTGACCAGAACGAATTGGTAATGGTGGGAGACTTTTTGTCTGATCGCTCAAAACAAGCCAACCTAGTATCAGTGTCCCTATTCAAGCACAGCTTTACTGATCATGGCGATACACAAACTATTTCACCACCTTAAGGTATCCCCACTCAAAATGTTTATATACAGATGCAAAAGCAAAGGCCTATTCACCTTAGAAAATTGTATTTATCAAAGTTTATACACTAATGGAAAATGTTTGAAATTAAAATTTTCTCTGAATCAGCAACAAAGGAAATCTTGAACTTCAAAATGAATTAAAAGAAGTGAAAATTCTCATCAGAATTAAGGAACGAAATTTCAAAGGGAGCGAGATTAAGTCTTTTGTGGTTCACTCACAATTAAATATAAATCCACATAAAATAACTGTCAAGTAAAATATCTATTATACACACTCATGTATATATATATATATATATATATATATGTATATATATATATATATATATATATATATATATATATATATATACATAAAATCATGTATGTGCGTATGTATATGTAAGGGTTTATGCATATCGCTGTCTTGTATGTACTTGCGTGTAAATGAATGTATATATATATATATATATATATATATATATATATATATATATATATATATATATATATATATATATATATATATGTGTGTGTGTGTGTGTGTAAATAAACATATATATATATATATATATATATATATATATATATATATATATATATATATATGTAAATATATATATATATATATGTAAATATATATATATATATATATATATATATATATATATATATATATATATATATATATATAGGCCTATATACACATATACTGTACTGTATATGTATGAAGTTTTGAAGCAAGAAGGGAATGGACTAAATGCATCTCGTATCTTTGTGAATTATTTCCTCAGCCCAAGATGAATTTTTATTTCCCAATAAACGGGGACGCAAAGTTACATAGGCCTATGGGTGGGCCAAAAATTGGTAGGCCAGGCCTAGAGCGACCAGCGAGCCTGGCAAACTATTCAAAAGGCTTCCCCCTTAAAGAGCAGCAAAGAGAAGGGACGAAACTATTAAATAATAATAACTAAAAAATTAACATTCAAGTTTAGAAACCTTTAAAAAGAAAACATTGTATTTTAGTACAGCGGCATAGCAGACCAATTGTTCAAATTGGTCTAAAAGCACCAAAATTGGCACACATGTAGATTAATATATTCTAAACATTTTTGGATATGGAGGCATTCAAGATTAGCCCTTAGGAAGATATGGCGGCCATTGTTCAAAATGGCCGCCATTTAACATTAGCGTCATTACATAGACTTCATTATGTGTCGTTAGTTTGGTGCTAGATGGGCCAAAATTCCCTTTTTTTACATCAGAATTAACATCAATAAATGTTTAACAGATATTTAGATGAATCTTCTCAAAAATGGCCCCCAAACTGGCCGCCATTTTGTGGAAAAAGTGGACATTTGATAAAGATTTCAATACTCAATGACATAATACCTCTAATAACCAGTACCTGATTTCAGGAACACACTTTAATTGCTCAAGTTGCTTTTTTATTTCAAATTGCTGGCAAAATTGCTAGTCAAAATAATACACAGAGTACGGGAAGTTTACAGTATGGTCAGATTGTAGTTATATAGTCGACCAAAAGCCCAGTCTCTAGGCACAGTACTTGTGTAATCCTGCAGTACATACATGTAATACAATAACGTAGATTTTGCCACACTATGTTAATTATGATTCCGAACTTTTCAAATCTGGTCACCAGAATTATGAATGTCTACAGATCATAATGTTGGTTAGCAAGTTTTCTGTCCCAATCTACTGGCATTCGCCTTCACAGAAACATAGACCAGTGCATTGCAGTGAAGCGTTCTTGCACTTGCAGCGGTTTTTGCAGCCTTTCTTGCATCCGCAAGACACCAGCTCATAGCAGGCCTTGGATGCCTCAGGGAGTGTGGTCCAGAGTGGTGTGTAGAGCCCATCATCACTCCGATGCCAGCCCCAGTCTGTTGGTGGAGGGAGCACGGGCGTTGGTACCAATGCCTGGCCCCAGACATGACCACCCTGAAGGGCAGATCTCTTCACATGCTGCTCCAGAGCAGCGTAGGTTGGCGGGATGTTCTGAACAGAGTTCGTCTTTGCAAAGAGCTGCTTTCTCGCCTTGTTGACGTCCTTGCATTTGCTTGTGCGGTCATACAGGAGTATGACAAACCTCTCGATGACATGCATTGTATCCTCTTGGATGTTTGTGGGTGCATTTGCCAGACTCAGCAGGGCATCAGTGAGTTCTGGCAGCGTGTTCCATGTTGCCCAGGCAGATTTCTTCCCATGTCCGACGAAGGCTGACACAGTATCACACCCTGTGATGGCATGAAACATTGGAAGAGCACATGCCTTCTCTGGACCAAGGGAGGAAGCTATTTCATGGGCTGCAATGTAGCGGTAGTTCTTGCCTGTCCCAAAGGCTACCCAGAGTTCGTCTCCAGCTGGTAGTTTCTGGACTACCATCACTGCTAGGACCACGACGTCACTGTCTACTGTTCGAACCTGTATCTGGTGGTGACCATGTTGTGCAGCATGTGCTACATGTAGCATCATGCGGGTGTCTGCCTCTTCTTGGTTGCATGGTGCGAGTGAGTTGACATCCTCTTGCTGTGGAACACAGATCACCTGCTCCCCATCAGTGACGACCAGTTCCTTGCCTTCTTCTTGAAAGGACTCTGCAAGCATGGTGGAGAGGTAGCTGAAGAGCTCCACTTTGTTGCTATCAACTCGCAGGAAACTTTGCCAATTTCCTGGTATGACTGCCGAGTCGACAACACGCCGACGTACTCCCTTTCCACGCTGTTCTCTGGTTGATGCCTTCAGGGAATCTGCTCTGTAGGCGGGCAGACCACTTCCTCTATGCGGTACAGCTGACACACGCTGTTTCCCATCTGGGCAGAAAGACGTAGGACTCTGTCATATGAGATGCTTAGGCCCAGAGAGAAGAGCTTGTCCACAAGTCCTCTCTTGCGTGTTTCAGCATACAGCATCAGCCCAACATAGGTTGGAAGAGGAGTTTCTTGAGACGTACTGTGTCTGACAGCTGGAGGCTCCTGTGTCTTGGTTGCTCCCTGCTTCCGACTTTGCTTGACACTGTTGAACTTGAGAAGCTGCGCAATGGAAAGAGCTGCTTGTGTTGAAGAGGAATGGCTTTGATTCTTGATGGTGGGGCCATCCAGCACCATATTTACCATTGCAACTAGTACGTTTGGCACAGAGTCCTCCTGACAGCCGCCCGGGAATGATCCACGGAATTGGTAAGTGTCTTCAAACATATATCGACGAACTATCTGTGCAGCACGCGCAAGGTGAACTGCCTCAGTGTCACAGTCTTGCTCGCAGGCTTTGCCTAGCGCTTCACCAATGTCTTCATCAAACGCTAGTAAAACATCTCGGCCTTTGCTGTGGGATCTAAGGCCTGGTATCTGGGCTAACAGGCGCTCTTTCAGCCTTGTGCTATTAACTTTCTGGCACAAAACAACCCCGAGCTGTTCCATTCTTGTTGTGTATAGCTTTACAAGTTCTGCGAGTCTGAAGACTGGGGTGGTGCCCTCTTCTAGGTGGGTTTCCTCGATATACAGGACCAGTTCAGCCAGTACGATTCTTGACATTACACCTTCATGGTCAGTTTTCTGCTCGGCTTCTACAGTGGTCTTTGCACGATAGTAAAGAGCCAACAAACACTTGGAATGGTACTTGGCCTCCAGAGCCACCATATCACCCATGCTGAGCCTGGCTATGAGTTCATTGTCCCCAACTTGCGCTGCACACTTCCATACGCGTGTGTCCACCTGGAAGGTTGTTACTTCATGTAGGGTCTCTGTGCCAGACTTTCCACAGAAAAAGCAGGAGGTGCCGCTGGTAGTGGCTTCTGAAGAGTGTGTTCTGGCGCGCTTGGCCTGGACATTGTCAGTACTATCAAATGCTGAGCTGCTTGCGATGCGTCTCTTCTCTGCTCTTCGTAGCATTGTGTTATTGTATTTGAGCATACATGTTTTATGCCACTTGGCCTGGTGGGCAACCATTGTCGCCTCAACACCTTGTCCTTCATCTAGTCTCTGTAACTGAACAGTTCTTGGCAGTTCTCCGAGTTCATCAAATTTGACCAAGTTTGCAGCCATTGTCGTGTATCCACTCCCAGGGTCTCGGCGTTTAGACAGTACTGGGCAGACAAGTGACTCTGTTGTCTCCTCTTGACATACAAGACACAGCTTCCAGTTTGTCTCAGGAGGTGTTGTGGGAGTACGTTGCTCAAAAGTATCGACCAGTTGGAACTTCTTTGCCATGGCTGCAGTCTGGAACAACGCGTCTCTGATGTCAGGTGGTGCTGCTGCTGCCTCACCTGCAAAGACACAAAACACCACCATGTTACCACAAGTTACTACTACAAGCACCATGACTATCAACACTATACTATTACTGCAGCCGCCGTCACTGCCACCAACGCTGCCGCTGCAAAGTAAAATTCATTTTCTTGTGAAATGGTAGCCAAATTATTTGGTAAGCACAGAAGTATGTGTAATTGTACAATACTTATCACCTCTAGCACACTTATCACCTTTAGCATCCACAAAAAGACAAATTATGGTACATATTCAATGACGCTAACGGTAAATAGCGGCCATTTTGAAAAATGGCCGCCAAATGTGCTACGGGGAGAATCTTGAATGCCTCCATATCCAAAATTGTTCAGAATGTATAAATCCACATGTGTGCCAATTTTGGTGCTTTTAGAACAATTTGAACAATTGGTTTCATATTTCTTACTATGCCGCTGGGCTATTTTAGTAATATTGTGATAATACAAATAAATCTCTTTAGTGAAGTGACTGGCATAGGCCTAAGGCCTTATGATTAAAAAGGCTGTTCTTATGTATGGCAAAATAAGAACATCATTAAAGGTTATTAACTATTGATTAATTTAGATCATTATTCATTACTAGCAATTATTATTCATCACTGTTAATCATTAGTGAATGTTAGCAATAAATATTCATCTAGAGAGAGAGAGAGAGAGAGAGAGAGAGAGAGAGAGAGAGAGAGAGAGAGAGAGAGAGAGAGAGAGATTGAAGACTTACAGCAGGTGT
The DNA here is from genome assembly GCF_036898095.1 of Palaemon carinicauda. NCBI lineage: Eukaryota > Metazoa > Arthropoda > Malacostraca > Decapoda > Palaemonidae > Palaemon > Palaemon carinicauda. The sequence continues at coordinate 56,214,426 of NC_090753.1, forward strand.
TCCTCTTGTCTCTCGAAGGATTAAAAATCCATTTTGCGAGATTTAATGAGAGTCTGATGTACTGTGAAGTCTTCCACACAACACATCGTTAATTCCACAACAATAATAAAGCCGATGTAAAAACAAAAACTAGGTCACACACATACTGATTTACTACATTCTCCTTTTTTTCAATAGCATTGCTTTTACACTGACTCACTGCATTTCCCTTTTCTCAACTCCATTATTTTTACCGTGAATCACTACATTCTTCTTAACATAACATCTTTATTTTTATATTGAGTCACTGCATTTCCCTTCCCTCAACGGCATTATATTTACACTGCCTCACTACATTTTCCCGTTCTCCCAACAGTATTGTCTTTACACTGACTCACTATATTTACCTTCTCTCAATAGCATTGTCTTTACACTGACTCACATTCTCTTTCTCTCAACAGAATTGTCTTTATACTGTCTCACTAAATTTTCCCTTCCCTCAACATTACTGTCTTTACACTGACTCACTACATTTTCTTTCTCTCAACAGCATTATTTATACACTGACTCACTACATTTTCACTTCCTTCAACAGTATTGTCTTCACACGGACTCACTACATTCTCTTTCTCTCAACAGCATTGTTTTTACATTGATGAAAAAACGGACAAAAGAAATTGGTGTTAAACTAGTTTATTGTAAATGCCATCTGTAAAATGCAATTACTAAAGTTAACCACCGAATGTAATCATACCAAGTTTTATACTGAGAATTTCATGCAGTAACAGCATTGGAGACCAGTCTGATATATTCATTCATTTCACTACTTCATTTTTCACAACAAAATTTACGTTTTTAACATGAAACGAAAAAAACAATATATATTTCGGACTGTGTTTTCAGCTACAACCCTTTTTGATTTTGTGAACGAGCGTCGGATTAAATAAAACCTATTGAAAATAGAGTTGATTGTAATTATATAAAGTGATGTTCTTTTATTCGAATAAAATATGACGAAATAGTCGATAAAAGTATATTTTATACAAAATGAAATTGAGAGAAAGCTCTTTGTATTCCATCGTAGAGCAACCGTCTATATGTATGTATGCGTATATATATACATATATATATATATATATATATATATATATATATATATATATATATATATATATATATATATATATATATATATATATGATTTTTAGACAGTTATCTAAGAGAAAGCGATCATACCAACTGTGATGTATAGATCGAAGTTGTGGGGAATGAAAGTGAGGGAGACAGAAATTGAATGTGTTTGAGATAAAGTGCCCGAGGAGTATGGCTGGTGTATCTCGATTAGATAAGGTTAGGAACGAAGTGGTGAAGGTGAGAACGGGTGTAAGAAATGAATTAGCAGCGAAAGTGGATATGTTGAGGTGGTTTGGCTATGTAGAAAGAATGGAAAATGGCCTTCTGCTGAAGAGGGTGATGAATACAAAAGTTGGTGGGAGGAGTACAAGAGGAAAGCCAAGGTTTGGGTGGATAGATGGAGTGAAGAAAGCTCTAGGGGATAGGAGAATATAAAGCCAGAGTCAAATGAGCATGCTAGAAATAGAAATGAATGCTGAGCGATTGTGATGCAGTTCCAATAGCCCCTGCTGCTTCCTCCGACTACCTTGGCGACCGCTGAGGTAGCAGCAGTAGGTGATTCAGCATATGGAGCTTCAGTGTGATAGCTAACGGGGGGGAGGGGGGTAGGCTTTGGCACCCTAGCAGTACCAACCAAACTCGGCTGAGTCTCTCGTCAGGCTAACCCCCAAAATTTGGGACGTGCCTGGGTAGATAGATAGATACACATAGGTAATGCTTAATGCTCACAGCGTAAAATGAACTAACCTAGTTACCCTTAATGGAAACATCACAATCTTTAAAATATAACCAATGATGACCAACTAACCTGGTTTCAATATACCAATAGAAACCAGTTGAAATATATATATATATATAAATATATATATATATATATATATATATATATATATATATATATATATATATTTATATATATATATATATATTTGAAATATATATATATATATATATATATATATTTATATATATATATCTATCTATCTATCTATCTATCTATTTATATATATATATATATATATATAATCATTACATAGAACATTAAAAATATGTTATATAGATGACACAATTACGTACCATCAATACATCACAAACGGGAATCTCTTATAAATTTTCTGGCTTCGGGTCTTTAGTTTATCCATTACTCAATTTCGGAGAGAAAAATATATCATTTTAGGTCATATTTCTACTTCACATGGCCACAAAAATAACCAATTTTAAACTTAACATACGTAATAATGTAACCTGAGTCTAAAAGCCTACAGTTAATCGATCAAAAGTTTCCATTCCCTCAAAGTATCAACATTTGGAGCTTTAATTATTTGAATTAGAATTAGAGACGGTACCTCGAACAACACTCAACACATCTCTTTTCTTATGCCGATTATGTAATGGAACGCTGCACAATGCAGGAGAGAGAGAGAGAGAGAGAGAGAGAGAGAGAGAGAGAGAGAGAGAGAGAGAGAGAGAGAGTCTAGCATTGTCATAACTGATAAATCATTAATGCAAAGTCTTTCTGTGGTGGACTAGTAATGGCTGATGACTATGATGATGGTGATGATGATATGATGATGTACACACACAGATATATCTATCTATATATTTAATTATACATATATATACATATATATATATATATATATATATATATATATATATATATATATATATATATATATATATATATATATATATATATTTATACATAAAGAATAAACATTCAAAATACACAAACAACATACATGGAAATATGTTCAGAATTTACTTATATATACATATTTATATATGCATATATATATATATGTATATATATAATATATAAATATACATATATATAAGTGTGTGTGTGTGTTTCTGCCCTAATACGCTAAACTGCTAAATGCAACCTCTGCTCAACCCAACTGGTCTGGATAATCCCAACTAATCAGCTCAACTTTAAAAACAGCGATCGTCGTTTAGATGTGTGTAACAAACAAACCACTTCGTTTAATCACAGAAAAAAACTCTCTTGCATTTACTGAGGTTTCCCCAACAATTAGATGAATAAAATAGAAATTAAGCTTTTGCGTCGTTTAATCAAGTTTTCCTAAAACTATTTCGCTTTATTTTAATAATTTTGCCATCTCCGGACATTTTCCTTTTTTCCGATTTATTAGATTTCCTCGCCATCATTATGAATTATTTCACTTTCATTACTAATTTCTCGGTCGCTAAAATGCAGTTCTTCTAAGAGCCTCTTAATATAAAGAATCCTCATTATCATCCAACAAAATTTAACGGGTTATTATTTTCGGTATTCTTGGAGTCTAGCGAGAGCTCAGCTGGCTTTGTCAGGGGATCGTTGTCCATTGTGGCTATAAAATGAATAAATGGACATATTGATTTTAATATTTAACAAAGGACTATATTGTAAGATAAGATTGACTACTTAGCACTTCTGCTGATTGACATCAGCTGGGAACAAGGTTCGCCAATTTCAAACACTGTCTAAATAAATGTACACTTTCACATCCTTATATATATATATATATATATATATATATATATATATATATATATATATATATATAATATATATATACCTATATATATATATATATATATATATATATATAAACTTAAATCTAAATTTCCAAAAAGTTTGATATTTTAGGGAAATTATAAACACATATGATCAACGCAACTTGAATAAACGAAAAGAAGTAAGAAAGGAAATATGGAATAGTTTATGTGAAAATAAAAATAAACTATACTAACACAATGTGAATACACGAAAAGAAGTAACAAAAAAAATATGGAATAGTTTATGTAAAAAGAAAAAGAAACGATACTAAAACAACTTTAATACACGAAAAAAGGGGACGAAGAAAGACCGCCACTGACGAAGAACTGAAATAAAAAAGGGAAGTGTGTAGGCTCTGCAAACATACAGGAAATAGAGCAGTTGGTTCATGTAATGGAATCAGCCTCGACCCAGGGGGGGGGGGGAGGTATGGTTCAGGCAGCAGATTTTAGGCATTATTTAGATCTTATCTAAAGCATAGTTTTAAGGGTCAGCAGCAGCAAAGGTAAGAAACGTGTCACTAACCAGTCGAAAAATCCAACCATGTAAGTTCTAAGAGAAGTTAGGCAATGGCTGATTATGATAACCCATGGAGACCTACTAGCAACCTAAAAATCTCCCTCCTTAACTAGAACAGACGGTAAGGGTATGATGTCTGTTATTTCCATAAAGCTAAGAGCAAGTCCACCTATGTGAGAACAAAGAGGAACAAGGCAATAGCCACTAATGACTCACCAGGTAAACCTATTAGAATTCCAGAGCGTCACACCACTGTCCCAGAAACAGTAAGAGCAGGTCAACCTATGTAAGACCCAGAAGGAACAAGGCAATAGTCCTTAATGTCTGAGGCTAAAAGCAGGTTAACCTACGTGAGAAATAAAAGGAACAAGGCCATAGCTGTTAATGACTCGAGCTAAGAGCAAGTCAACCTATGTAAGAACCAGAAGAAACAAGACAATAGCCATTAATGACTCACCAGGTACACCTACTAGAACTCCAGAGTACCAAACCACTAACTCGCAGAAACAGTAGGAATGTGGTCCTTGTGATTTCCATCAGGCCATGAGCAGTGTTTCAAATGTGTACCACCTGACAGAAGTCCTGGGAATACGACTCCGCTATGGCTACTGCTCCTAAGGGCTGACAGGCTAAGCTCTGATGGTGATCTTTACACTGAATTTTCACAATTATTCAGGAGAAGATCAATTAATCATCATCACTTTATCCAAAATGAACAAAACATAAAGAGTTAACAGCTGAACATTCTTGCAAAGTGAAGCTTTTTTCTCACAATTTGTTTCCATTAAAAATTGTTTATTTTCGTGCTCAGTTAAAGAAAAACAATTGGGTAGATAATTAATCTCTTTGTCTCTTACCATTTCATTTTATGGGAAAACTACGGAATAGTTTCATTTCAGCAATGAAACATTTACATAGTATTTATATTTAGTGAAGATAACTGAATATAGGTGTTCTGTGAATTATTTAATTGTTTAAGGAATATATCAAGGTTTCTATATACCGACAAAGAAAGAATTGGGTCATTCAATCAGTAAAGATGATTATGTTACACAAATATATTCTAATACTTCAGATTTGAATGAAAGTTGCTTCGTATCTATATCGTACGTTTGAATAAATTGATAAATAAATACGCTGAAATTTATTTTCAACAAACGGTGCACCAGAAAAGTTTTAAAAGTGTCTGAATATCATTCCCATTTTTGCTTTACATTTAGCCAACAGTGTTGCTATTTGGTCGTTGCATAACATATTCCTGTTTAACATTAAACCAATGTCTTTAATTGCTTCCTTGTTTGTGATTGTCACGTTATTAGGTTCCCTGTATGCATATACCATTCTTTCTCTGTTTTCATAATTTATTGATTCGAACTTATCGGAGTTAAATACCATCCTATTTATCTCCAACCATTCAAATACTTTGTTTAGATCTCTTTGTAATGCGTTCCTATCTTCATCACAAGGAATTTCTCTACTCATTCTTGTGTCATCGGCGAAACTTCTCACTACAGAGTCTTTAACATTACAGTCTATGTCTGAGATCATAATAACAAACAGCAGTGCAGCTAATACCATTTAAGATGAAGAAATGGACATGGGCAGGGCATACAATGAGAATGAGAGATAACAGCTGGGCATCAAGAATAACAGAATGGGTCAATGGAGATTGCAAAAGAAGCAGGGGAAGGAAGAGAAGACGATAGATTGACAATTAAGAAATTTTGCGGGTGCAGACTGGCACAGAAA
>NC_090753.1:56222869-56227869 GCF_036898095.1 Palaemon carinicauda
TATATATATATGCAATTATATATATATATATATATATGTGTGTGTGTGTGTGTGTATTCATATATATATATATATATATATATATATATATATATATATGTGTGTGTGTATATATATATATACACACACACACACACACACACATATATATATATATATATATATATATATGTGTGTGTGTGTGTGTGTGTGTGTGTGTGAGTGTTATGTAATATTACAATCCATCTGTCTTGCCTATCTAACTCTCTCCTTTACAAGGAATCGAACCTGAGTCGCTCTTTGTAAGGGAAAATGATACCAATCGCTCTAAATAAGCTCTTCGAGTCTCTACCTACTTCCGTGTTCCCCTATTTTGCAGACTATTTCTTTCAAGCAATTGCTCCATTAATTTCTGATATCTTACGTGTCATTCTTTGCCCTTCAATTCAGAGATAAGTGGCAAAGTTGATAAGACAATGATATAATTAAAGTAAACCAGTATTATTATTATTATTATCATTATTATTATTATTATTATTATTATTATTATTATTATTATCATTATCACTTCCTAAGCTACAACCACCCTAGTTGGAAAAGCGGGAGGCTATAAGACCAAGGGCTCCAACAAGAAAATAGCCCAGTGGGGAAATGGCATACTTAATAATAAGGGAATATTATTGAAGCTTCGGAGTGCCTAATGCTAGATAGTAATTAGCTGCCTCTTAGTGGTCCACACCAGACCACTTCATTCCCCCTTCAACGCAGGCTATTCTATAGAGGTCGAGGACTGGTAGAAATCTTTTGAACTTTCCCAAACGACTTCAAACGAATATAAAACCCTTTTGGATGTAATATAGCATATATCTAAGCTATGCATATTAATATAGAAAGTGTGTTTATCTCTGTAATTCGACAAATGACTAAGAGCTTGTATCTGATTGTATCAAATTACCATGCAAACACCAATTTGATTATTCCGAAGGAAGAAATAATTCATTATAAAAATCTTAAAGAAAATTTCAAAGTTAAGAAATGTAAACGAAAATGTACTTTGTATATATTATGAATTATGAAAGCGTCAAAACAACTTCAGAAATAAAAAACATGAAAGAAATTGTATTATATATTTGTTATGAATCAAGAAAGCATTAAAAAACTTCAGAGATAAAAACTATAAAAGAAATCGTATTTTGTATTTGCTATGAATTAAGGACGCATAAAAAACTTCAGCGATAAAAGACATAAAATAAACCGAAGCGAAGGTGACTAAAAACGAGCTCCTCCACCTGGCATGACTGTAGGAGATGGAACTCCTACGGCAAGTGGCCCAGAGGTGCCTGAGAGGTCGAGAGTATTGAGGCATCACTTGAGGAAACGAGATGTGATCCTTCAAAGGGCGGCGCCTCCTTTCAGATCTCCGTCTCCGGGAAATTACTCCGACATTATGGGCTCTTACTTTTAGGAGTGGTTTGTAGGGATTTCTTTGGAGAGGATTCCGGGGGATTTATTCACACTTTGAAGGATTTTCTTATTTATTTTGTGGGGGATTTAAACTTCTTTGTTTTTCTTTGTGCGCAGTAAACCATCAGGGTATGGGTATGTGTATATACAGTATATATATATATATATATATATATATATATATATATATATATATATATATGTATATATATATATATATATATATATATATATATATATATATATATATATATATATATATATATATATATATAAGAAAAAGAGGTACTGGAAAACCTACTAAGATTATCGACACGATGCATATAAGAATTTTCAGATGAACCGTCGATGTGGAGAAAACAAACAAGAAGAAGCAATTGAAAAGACAATATGATTCAAATGCTAAATAGAAGAAAGGCTTTAGAAAACTGTATGTATGGTAGGCTTATGATAGACCTATGGGAAAGAAAGGACTTTGATATCACGTAAATGCATGAGTGCCTGCAAGAAAGGATTGAATGGTGCAATGTAAGTAAGGGGCTTGACTCCCTGCTAATGAGCCTTCTGTGTAAACGCGTGAACCGAATACTCTTCTCCCGTACCATTCCAAAGAATAGCGCTCACTAAGGCAAGGGATTTTTTTTTTTATTTGGTGAACCTATTATGAAAGAATTTCTCTCCTATCTTTGTAGAATCTGGCCAAACCATTTGTCACTATTGTGATGAATCGAACCAATATGACGTCATAGATGACCCAGCTTCTAATTCCAATTTAAGGTCAATAATCCAAACGGTTTCTGAGATGATATCAGAGGTCAAATTAAGTAGACTTTTCTGCCAACTGATTATTAGAAATTATTACATATTATAAAGCTAAGATTTATTCCTTTCTCAAGAGATTAAATCGCAATTGTTTTTTTTTTTATTAGCTTTTCAGCAGCGGTTGATATAAACACTGTAGGGAAGACGATCGTTAAATGTATGATATAAGATCATAAATTACTATATGAAAGTGATAATAATTCAAGTCAACATTTATTAATAAATATGATAATCCATAAACAGATCTTTGCTCATGATTACCACATCGGAATCAATACTCATTTAAGAGAGAGAGAGAGAGAGAGAGAGAGAGAGAGAGAGAGAGAGAGAGAGAGAGAGAGTGAGAGAGAGAGAGATATTTACCTTAATAAATGATCGTTAGCTTTGATATCAAGACTGAAATACTTTATCAAGAGGAGGATTCGTCGCAACAAACACAAAAGATTTTGGAAAAGTTCAAAAATTGCGTCTTTCGAAGCCAATAAAAAACTTTGCCATTCACACCAAGACAAAATATTCCCTTTGAACGATTATTTATTGTCAGCCTCAAAAAAGTCTTAAAAGTCTTTCTGGACAAGTGGAAAAGTATAAACGATTCCTATTCGAAGGTTTTGAAACCATTTCTCTTTTTGATATGAATAAAAAGTTTGTCTTTATGAAAGTTTATTGTTAGCAATATACCTTTTGTTTCACCATATAATAATTTTTTTTGGTTAATTTTAACACTTATATGGATGTAATATATCTTATGAAGGGTTTCCTTCTTTCCAATATACATTTCTTTGGATTAGCTTTACTTTTATTTATAGAAAAAAATATATTATTTGGAAATGTTGAAGCCGTAAATAATATTTTAGGCTTTGGACCATTCATTCATCCCATCATAAAGTGAGATGTTTAATTCTTTAAAGGCCGCTCATGAATAGCAGAGGCAAGGGACAGTGAAATTGCCCAAGGCAAGCAGGACAATGCCCTTGAGACTGACCATATAATCAATATGATCAGCGACCAGGGCCCCTCTCCACCCAAGCTAAGACCAGGAAGGGGACAGACAATGCCTGCTGGTGACTCAGCAATTAGACCTACAACCTCCCCCGAACCCCCATAACCTTAGCTCACAAGGATGGTGATGTTGCAGCGACCAAAGGAACTAACGAGTTTAAGCGGGACTCGAACCCCAGTCTGGCAATTACCAGTCAGGGACGTTAGTTTTCCTTCTACTTACATGGAAAATATATTATTTGGAAATGTTGAAGCCGTAAACAATATTTAAGGTGATTTCACATGTCGTATAACCGAGGAATATAACTGTATAGAAAGTTTTGGAAGAAGTATATAAGATTTTGGGTAAAGCTCATCATTCAAAAAAAAAAAAAAAATGAGAATATAAACTTTGGAAGATTGTTGAAAGACTTGTAAAATATTTATGGTCAGTTTCACAATTCAAGTGAATGATAAAAGACAAATTGGGAAATTAAGAGCAATATGCAAAATTTTGGGTCAATCTGTCCATCAATATAAAAAGAAAAGAAAAACATCCCTTTTTGGAAGCTTGGAAAAAGCAATTGACGATATTTTGGGTCAATCTCACCATTTACATAAATGAAAAACATATCCCTTGGATATTTGTTGAAGGCCAAATACAATGTTTTGGGTCATTTATAGGAAGGGAAAATGTAATTTTATGGAGGATTATAAAAGCAATAGACAAACTTTTCGGAAAAATATAAATGGAAAAATATATATTATAGAAAGACTGTTTGAGCAATAGACAAGACTTTGGGTGGGACCCAATTTCTCTTCCCTCCCGGATGGCGACCAGAGGAAGAATCCTTTCCCTTTGAGGAAGAAGAAGAAGAAGACGAAGAAGAGGAAGAAGAAGCCTCTGTCCATTATATCTGAAATCCCCAAACCTGATATAGTCAATAAACACCTGCAGGATACGGAAGGAATCACACGCCGTAAATAACCAGCCCTTCCTCCACTATGGAGCTTTGGCAAAGAGGACACCTCGACTGCCCAGACTTGACGGAGGTTGAGGTCTCCTTCTCTTGCTAATAATAAGCAACGAATTGGTCAAAGGGATTCAAGGCAAAAAAAAGGAACACCTTTTTATTGCTGTAATGAGATGCAAACTTTAGATGAGCAGTGCTATAGTCCAGCTCCAGTGAGAAAGAACTTGCCTATATTAGCGGTGTTGCCACGTTTCCCATCCCGGCAATTAGTCTTTCACCTAAAGTCGCTGTGTATATGGGAAGACGTGGCAACGTTTCGAAGACTAAAATGTTGATTCTACCGGAGAGTGATTCATTCACATGTAAATGAATGAATTTTATTTTTATTGTAACCGTTTGTAGTTGCACTGCATTCCTGGAGTGTTCGCTGCAATTTACATGCATTGGTCATTAATTCCACCTTAGGAGATGTCGTTATAAAATTCCACCTTTTCGCTTGTAATCTCCCAAAAGGGAATCCACGTATTACATGATATCAATTTGGAAGAATAAGGATTTAGAATCAGGAGCTATTCCAATGGATTTCTTCAACAAGTCTTTGACACTTATAATAATAATAATAATAATAATAATAATAATAATAATAAAAACAGAAATAATATAAATAAAAATAAAAGTAATAATAATAATAATAATAATAATAATAGAAATAATAATAATAATGATAAAAATAATAATAGAAATAATAATAATTTTAATAATAATGATAATAATAATAAA
>NC_090753.1:56235369-56240369 GCF_036898095.1 Palaemon carinicauda
TATGCTCCGTACCCAACTCTGAAGAAGCACATGCTATCTACCCAATTTTGAACAAGCACACGCTCTTTACCCAACCTCAAACTAGCTCATGTTAAATACCAACCCTGAAGAAACACATGCTCTGTAGCCAACCTCGAATAAGCTCATGGTCCATACCATCCCTGAATAAACATTATGCTCCGTACCCAATAATGAAACAGCTCACGTTCAGTACTCAATCCTGAAGTAATATTATAAAACCAGCCACTAACTGAAACTTACTGTATGTTAAGTAGAAAACATTCAGCAAAATACCAATTTAAAAAACTTCACCTTTGAGTTACATTAAAAAACAAAGCTATCTTGATTCTTCACAGCTTCACAAAACCTATTCTTAGACCAAACTGCATGAAGGGGGTTAGGGTTGATTCACACTGTCGGTCTGGTCACGCTCCGGTCTCGGTTCGATCTAGGTACCGGACCGATAGTGTGAATCAGCACTTAGTATGAAGCGTGATTAGATATCAGCGAAACTCATAACTCGTTATCCCAGATAACCTGAAAGGTCCTTTGAGGCAGGTGAACCACCGCCCAGTGTGGTCTGGCTGCAGAGGGGAATCGCCGTGGACCCCAACAGCACCGTGGGACAGAGCGGCAGCTTCAACTGGCTGGAGATCCCAGCATCCAGAGAGGACCTGGATTCGCCCTTCACCTGTCAGGCCACCAACAATAATCTCACGCCGCCAGTCTTCGCCCTTTATATCAGGAATGTTACATGTGAGTAAGACAAGGTTTATTTGTTTATTTATTGTGGAGTGATGGCATGTGATTCTCTCTCTCTCTCTCTCTCTCTCTCTCTCTCTCTCTCTGCGTGTGTGTGTGTGGAGGTTTTCTATTTATCCCTCTCTCTATTTGTTCATTTTTTCTGCTTACTCTCTCTCTCTCTCTCTCTCTCTCTCTCTCTCTCTCTCTCTCTGGAGGTTTGTGTACTTAGGTTTGTCTACTTATCTCTCTCTCTCTCTCTCTCTCTCTCTGTAATATATATATATATATATATACAGGTATATATATACAGTATGTATATATATATATATATATATATATATATATATATATAAATATATATATATATATATACAGGTATATATACAGTATATATATACATATATATATATATATATATATATACATATACATATGTTTTCTCTCTCTCTCCCTCTCTCTCTCTCTCTCTCTCTCTCTCTCTCTCTCTCTCTCAATATTAAACAGAGCCATTTTCAAACTGAACTTATGTATGTGCGAATCTCTACATCAAGCAAGTTTCCTGAAATTCCCTTTCAAATTTATATCCAAAACGAAGTTTCATCTTTGCAGAAGCAAGTTTCTTTAAAATCCCTTTTACCAGAATATTTAAGCAGAAGACTTTTATATACATTATGAAATGTCATTTCCCCGGTGGACGTATTTGCAATCTTAAAAAGGATTGTAAAAAGGATCCTACGAAAGAAATTCGAAAAGTTTTAACTTTTACTCTATTTTATATCCTGAATAAATGAAGATTCATTTCAAGAAGGAAAGATCTTCGGGGGTGGAGGAGGGTTGCTTTGCTGAACTTGAGAGAGAGAGAGAGAGAGAGAGAGAGAGACTAAGCAGACAAACAAACATGCATAGAGAGAGAGAGGGGGGGGGATAAGTAGACAAACCACCAGAGAGGGGAAGAGAGAGAGAAGGATAAGTAGACAAACTGCCAGAGAGAGAGAGAGAGCGAGAGAGAGAGAGAGAGAGAGAGAGAGAGAAGGATAAGTAGACAAACTGCCAGTGAGAGAGAGAGAGAGAGAGAGAGAGAGAGAGAGAGAGAGAGAGAGAAGGATAAGTAGACAAACTGCCAGCGAGAGAGAGAGAGAGAGAGAGAGAGAGAGAGACTCCTATAGCCTTTCAACAGCGTATCTTAAAACATAGGCAAAACACATCTGTTTTGCGTTAGAGACGAAAAACAAACCTCTCTTTCTTTTGTTTTTCTAAAGGAAAAAATAGATTGCTACTTTATACAAAGAAAATCCCTGAATCGCTCGACAACCTTTCATTATGAACAAATCAAACAAAGCAAAAAATCTAGCAGAGAGCAGAAAACAATTACTAACATGGAACTTTAATAGAAAGGAGTTAGACAAAGAAAAAACACTAGCCAACAATTACCAACTTTACTCTTAACAAGGACCTCCAAATGAAGAGAGAGAGAGAGAGAGAGAGAGAGAGAGAGAGAGAGAGAGAACTAACTAACTTCAGAAGCAACTATTCTCAACAGCCATTCCAAACTATAACCACAAAGACCTTTGGTCGCAGCAAAGTAACTTTGACGGAACAACAAAGCTGCACAGAAAAGTAATAAGGACAAACTAACTCTGGTCAGTTCTCGGGCAGCTTGTACACAGACACGCACAGACATACACAGACAGACAATCTCACCATTAAAAAATATAAATGATTCGTAGAGTAGAACACCTAGGGGCAATTCTAGTCTCCATTAGACCTTAGGCTTTATTGATATAAATAATTCCATCACTTGATGGAGAGGAAAAGTGGCCCAAGATTTAATAGAAAATTATGGACACCATATGCTCGTTAAATAGGTATTTTTCTAAGGAATCTTTATTTCGATTCGTGTTTACAAGATGAATCAGCGATGTTTATTCTAAAAGGATGAAATATTTCACCATATAAAAATATCGTATTTGACTTCATTTTTTTTAATCAATTTTCAAAAAAATATACTCAGAAGAAACGATTTTTGGTAAAACTACCTTTTAATTACCTGAAATAGGGTTGTTAATGTTTCGATAAAACACTAGGAAATTAATGACAATGTCTTCAATGCTACCTGCCCAAAACCTTTTTACAATTGAACCTTTCATTAGTAAATAGACAGATAAACTTGGAGGTTCTTAACAGCTGTGTGCACTCGTAACTAAAATGTATAAAAGAACGTGAACCTTCTTAATTCAAATGCTTAGATAAACTTGAACCTCCATAATAAGAAAGCAACGACGAACCTAAATATTTTTGATTGAAATATGAAGATGAAATTGAACCCTTCTTAGTTTATGTAATATATATTGATAAACAAAAACTCTTAATTAAGATAAAGATTTGATCTGGTACTTTAATTGAACTACACAGATGAACTGGAACTTTATTACTGGATTAAGTGGATAAAATAGATACCTGTTAATTAAGATATTGAGATGGAGAGATGAACCGAGAGATGAACTGGAAACATTTTTAATTGAAGAAGAGAGATAAGCTGGGATCTTCAGAATTGAAATATGCAGATAAAATAGATTACTATCAATTAAGATAGATATGTGATAGGAAAGCATAATTGTATTACAGAGGAAAAAAATCTTCAAAAATGAAATATGTACATATATATATATATATATATATATATATACATACAGTATATATGTATGTGTGAATGTGTATGCAGGTGTGTGTGTAAATCTGGAAAAAAACTAAGAAAAATGTCTATGACATCAACTAAATAGATCAATATATATATATATATATATATATAAATATATATATATATATATATATATATATATATATGTATATATATACTTATATACATATGCACAGAATCATGCATAGGTAATTAGCTTAATTCTCTAAAATAAAATATCTGAAATAGAATATTTCAAATGAAAATATTCAATACATATCGTTTTAATTGCGCTATGATAACTGCAAATACTGTATGTATTTATTTTTACATTTATTCTATCTATTTTTGTAGATTATTTTCAATTCCCGTTTTTTTCAAAGAAAGTACAAAAGCGTATAAAACCAAAAACTTTATATTGAAAAAATTCCGTTTATTTTTGTACTTGTTTTGTATTGAGAACAATAAATAAAAATATCACCTAAATCCATATCTGATCTTATGCCAAAGACGACCTCCCTTCTATCTTCAACTTTTCCTGTATCAAAACCATTTTTTTCCCGGGGGAGGGGAGGGTAGGGGGAGGTTATTGTTAAAAGTGGGGGGGGGGGGGAGAAGCTTCTGTTACATTCATATTTTTCCTGACACCATTACATCACTTCACGTGGCTGGCGCAGTTCCACCTTTGATCTGGATATGCAAATTTCTTCCGCTTCTGTTCCCAACGCTTCCTCGCTCAGACGTCCAAACACAGCTTCTGGTACATCTCGCCTTCCTCGTCTGCTTGGCTCCTGTTTGTTTGTTTGAGAAGTACAGCTGTGTGCTTGTTGTCTCTTACATCTACACAACCTCTCTCTCTCTCTCTCTCTCTCTCTCTCTCTCTCTCTCTCTGTTCCGTTGCAGACTTCTTTCGCAGTTCGTCTCTATCTCTGCTGAACATATCTAGGGCATCAAAATGTCTTAGTAGCATTAGCTCTCTCTCTCTCTCTCTCTCTCTCTCTCTCTCTCTCTCTCTAAATCTGTTCTTGACTCCGCAGTTCGTCTTTTCCCATGTCTCTCTCTGCTGAACATATCTAGCTCGTCAAAAATTATTTAGCATTAGTGACCTCTCTCTCTCTCTCTCTCTCTCTCTCTCTCTCTCTCTCTCTGTTCTAGATTCTGCAATTGTTCTTTCCCTCTCTCTATCTAACTCGTCAAAAAAGTATTCAGCATTAGCGCTCTCACTCACTCTCCCCTTACTCTCTGCTAAACACATCTTGTGTGTCCAAATGTATTTAGGATTCTCTCTCTCTCTCTCTCTCTCTCTCTCTCTCTCTCTCTCTCTCCGTTGTGGACTTCGCAATACATCTGTCTCCCTCTCTCTCCTAAATACATTTAGTCCATAAAAATGTATTTAGCATTAGCTCTTTCTCTTTCTCTCTCTCTCTCTCTCTCTCTCTCTCTCTCTCTCTTCCGTAGCGGACTTCGCAATCGTCTCTCTCCCTCTCTCTCCTAAATACTTCTAGTAATTTGACTGGCCAGACAGAACTTCTCACTGGTTACGGTTCACTTTCCCTTTGCCTACACATACACCAAAAAG
>NC_090753.1:56242869-56272869 GCF_036898095.1 Palaemon carinicauda
GGATTCACCTTATAACTTGCAATGAAATTATCAATAAATTGGGATGATTATAAAATTAATGCTTCCGGTAATGAAAGTCTATTAACACAAGTATATATAAATAAAAATCATGAGTGGCGTCCAATGATTATTTATGTGATCGTTATTAGTGATTATTACTTTCCGATTACTGTGGATAACTTCCTTGACGCCACCCCAACCCCCCCCAAAAAAAAAAAAAAAAATTAAATAAAACCCAGGGGAAATGTAGATGAAACGAGACAGGCTGTAACATTTAGTCAGGAAAAATCCTGGAATACAGGGTCAAGAAATAGCAACAAAGTCAAATAACAAGTTCATCCGTTTGTTCGTTTTCGATTGCCCTACCTCACGTAAGACACGGGCTCTTGCGTTTTCAGTCCGGGGGAAAAAAAAAAACTGGTAAATTAGAAAAATATTTGCAAAATCACAAAGAATAAAAATCACAACAAACAATGAAAAACAACTAAAACATTGTACCCTATTCTATCTAATCATCGACCAATAATCATTGTAACTATCTAACCAGGAAGGAAGGTTTAGTACTCACCAATCAGCCAATGAAAGTCACAGGGTCCAGGTTCCTCGTTGCTCTCTCCACAACACTGTGATTGTGGGCACACTACTAGAGGAAGCGTAGTAGTTGCAAAGCGCTGCAATCTGCAGAAAATTCATTATCATTAATTACCTCCTACACACACAGCACATCTTATTTACTTTTACTTCTAACTTCATTGGCCCTTTCTAATATACCGGGCAACATCTTTAGTTGGGGTTTCTAAATTCCCTATTTCTATGTTATTATTTCTATATTACCTTAACTCATTACAGTTAAAAATATGCTCAGTAGTATCCTCTGCATCCCTACACAATACACAAAGCCTATCATTCTCTTTGGAAGGAAGTTTGAGAACACCAACTAACTTCCATCCTTTGATGCTCGTCTCACACAAGGCAACAACACATCACTCAAGCATTCATAGGAGTCTAAAAAAGGAGTTCTACGGCTTTCTCTTGGAGCTTTCAGTTGGGCATTTGAAAGGTAATAAGTCGACAAAATCTTAATAAATAGATGTAAATAAATAAATATCAATAAATCGACAAAACCCTGATAAGTTGACAAAATCTCAATGATTCGACAAAACTTTAATAAGTCAACAAAATCTCAATGATTCAACAAAATCTTAATAAGTGGATAAAATCTAAATAGTGACAAAATCTTGATAAATTAAATCACAATAAGTCGACAAAAAACTCAATAAGTTAACAAAATATTAATAAGTCGACAATCTCTACAAATCTCCACAAGTTAACAAAATCTCAATAAGTCGACAAAATCTCAATAAGTTAACAAAATCTTGATAAGTCGACAAACTCTTAATAAGTCGACAAAATCCTAACCTTTGTTAGAATGAAATAAACATTGCTTTTCTATATAGAAATTAAAAAACCTTATCATCTATCTGCTTTAATTAAAGGGAATTATTTCTGTAGCATTATTTCTCATAAGATGATCATCAAATGATCATTCAACGTAATCACTTCATTAAGTAGCCTAACTTATTCCACAGCTTGAAATTATGCCATAACTAGATGAATAAAATAAAAATGAAGCTCTTTCAAGATCCTCTCAATATAAAGATTTCCTCATTATCATCAGACAAAATTTAACGGGTTATTATTTTCGCTATTTTTTGGGGGTCTAGCGAGAGCTTAGCTGCTTTGTCTGGGGATCGTTGTCCATTGTGGCTATAAAATGAATAAATTGACGTATTGATTTTAATATTCAACAACGGACTATATTGTAAGATAGCTTGACTACTTAGAATTTCTGTTGAGAGAGAGAGAGAGAGAGAGAGAGAGAGAGAGAGGAGAGAGAGAGAGAGGAGAGAGAGAGAGAGAGAGAGAGAGACCCTTTTCTGAGCAAGTTATAATACGGACGGTAATATAGTCGCTTTAAACTTTTGCTTAGCTATCGGAGATTGCTAGATGAAAGGCACGTCTATTTCGCAAACAACAACAACAATAACAAGGGCGATCTGTGTGTTCGGGGTCTTGCTGCTGCTGTAAATTAACCGGAGAGAGAGAGAGAGAGAGAGAGAGAGAGAGAGAGAGAGAGAGAGAGTACAAAAACGCCCACAAAAAAACCATTCCAAGTTCTCTGGTAAAGGTCTCAAGATGACCATGGTATCTCTCTCTCTCTCTCTCTCTCTCTCTCTCTCTCTCTCTCCTCTCTCTCTCTCTCTCTCTCTCTCCTATACACACAACTTGAATTTCATATCAACTGCTATACGACAAGGTGGTCTCTCTCTCTCTCTCTCTCTCCTCTCTCTCTCTCTCTCTCTCTCTCTCTCTCTCTCTCTCTCTCTCTCATACATAATATACCTTTACTTTGTCGAACCACAAAGAAGGATTTCTCAATAACTGGAAAGCGGAAAAACTTAAAATGTTTTGTTGAGCAACAACTGAAATTAGTAGAACATTTCTCAATGTTCTGCCACAAGGTTCGTTATTTCCAGTAAGATTCCTTTAGAGCAATTACAAAATCATTACCTGCTCTTGCTGATCAATTATCATTTACTCTAGATGTCAATGCACAATTGAAACATCTACAATAAATGTATATTAGGGTTGTGGTAGCCTGATATGATACACGTCAATAGGCGTAAGAGGAGATGATGATGACGATATATATATAGGATAAAATATATGTGTATATATATATATATATATATATATATATATATATATATAAACATCCAAAATACGGAAACAACATACATGGAAACAGGTTCCGAATATATATATATATATATATATATATATATATATATATATATATATATATATATACATATATATATATATACACACACATATATATATTATAATATATGTGTGTGTGTGTGTGTGTTATGTGCGGTGCGTGTAAGTGTGTTTGTGCATGTCTTTCTGAGCGTTATATAAAAAATTTAGATAAAACCAAAAGCCCTGTACAATTATAAAATGCTAACATTGCCCTGATACGCTAAACTGCTAAATGCAACCTCGGCTTACCCTCTCTCTGGTCTGGATAATCCCGACTAGTCAGCTCAACTTAAAAAAAAAAAAAAAACGATGGTCGCTTAGATGTGTTTTAACAAACAAACCACTTCGTTTAATCCCAGGAAAAAAAAAAAAACTTTCTTGCAATTACTGAGGTTTCCCCCAAAATCTTTCTTATCATAAATTGAATTAACCGCAAACTCGGGAGTCTACGTTCTGCTAACTTTCTCTCTCTCTCTCTCCTCTCTCTCTCTCTCTCTCTCTCTCTCTCTCTCTCTCAAAGCAACCATGTATAACAAGCAGACAATGAAGTTACACATCTTCCAAATATAAAAAAAAAGTACGAACAGTATTGGGATTCGAGCATGAAATACAGACGGCTGTCAATCAAAGGAATAACATTTCATGAGTAAAACCACGAAAAGTTCAACATATTTTAGCTAATCAGTTTTAACTACGTGATTCCCTTTTACCGTTAACTCTTACAATAGACTGTTAGCTTCAAAAGCCAGTGTTATTACCTACGCCAACGAAGTTGGAAGGAGGTAATGTTTTTGCCCCTGCTGTGTGTCTTTTTTTTTCTGAACACCTTCCTGGCCACAATTTTAATCGTAGAAAAATGAAACTAACAGGGATTAACTATTATGTAAAAAGCTGGCAATTATTGAATTTTGGAAGGTCAAAGTCAAAGGTCAGGGTCACAATCAAGCAAAATGTCCACTTCACGTAATCACCCATAAGTTTGGACATCGTTGTTACAGACTTCAAATTTAGTTCATATTTGAGTCTGTGAAAATCAACACCAATTAATAAATAAAGCAAAAGGTCAGGAATTAGCTGCCGCGGCGGAGGTCTGCGCTCTACTGAGTGACCCTCTAGTTTGGATTGTAGTTTTACATTACTTTAATTGATATTTCAAATTTGTCATAATCTCATAGAGTGAAATAAAAAAAATGCGATATTTAAAAAAGAATAATTAGACATTAAAAGCTATTCATAAATCAAGCATAAAGACACCGATATACACCTTACACCTTCAAAAAAAGAAAATAAGACACAACAGACAAAAATACCCCTATCACCCCAAAAAATTAAATTACACACCTAGGACACCAATAAAACACCTCAAAGGAAAAAAAATAATACTTGGCAAAATAATCTTATAAATATATAAATATATATATATATATATATATATATACAGTATATATATATATATATATATAAATATATATATATATATATATATATATATATATCTGAATTACAAATCTATTCCTCAAAAAGCTCACCACTTGGTAAAGATTTCGTAAACATCATCTCATCTCATAACCCACCTAACTCACAAACGAAAAATAAAATAAAAACTCAATCTAAAACAACCTTCTGGGTGTAAGTGGCAAGTATGTTGACGCTCTCAGGAAATAAAATGAAAAGAGTACAGCTATCTGAATTCCACCCCAACCCCCCACCGTGCACCGCCCAAGGCTAAATTCCTGCTACCTAGTCTATAGGTATCTCGTATACACACCTTCGCTGTGACCGGAGCCTGTTGACCTCCCTGGGACGGAGGTATTCCATCCACAACAATTCATTGCTTCCCAGAGATACTCCTTAAATTTATCCTAAAAGGGGAGGGGGATATCCACTGTGTTGACTTTTTAGTTATTTCGCGTTGAATGGGAATTTCTTATGTATTTGCAAAATTTTTCTTTAGTTATTTTTTTCATGACAAATAACCAAGAAAAAAAATAATTTTTTTGTCGTTGACTTTTTTCATGTATTTGCAAAAAAATCTTGATTTTTTTTATAACAAATAACTAAAAAGAAAAATAATTTGGTTTTTGTTGAATACTTTCATGAATTTGAATTAAAAAATCATTTTTCTTAGTTAATTTATAGTTCATAACAAATCCCTAAGAAATAAATCATTTTGATTTTGTAATTATGGTTATATTGTATAAGAATAAATAAATTAGTCTTTTTTGGAAATTTTTCATTTATTTGCAACAACAAAATCAATTTTTTTAGTTATTTGTTATGAACTGAAGGAAAATAGCGGTGATAAGGAATAAAGAAATAGTTTTCTTGTGTTAATATTTTCATGTACTTGCAACAAACAAATCCATTTTATTCATAATTTTTGTCATGAATTGATGGAAAATAATGGTGTTAGTTTATTACGAATAAAGAAATCAAGAATTAAGTAAAAAAATAAAGGTGAATTTAAAGGTCGCTCATGAATGGCAGAGTCAAGGGACAGTGAGATTGCCCTATCAAGCGGGACAATACCTTAGACTAGAGACTGACCATATATCCATATGATCAGCGCCCAAGGCCCTTCTCCACCCGAGCTAGGACCAAGGAGGGCCAAGCAATGGATGCTGATGACTCAGCGCATAAACCTATAGGTTCCCCCAAACCACCCATACTTAGCCCATAAGGATAATGAATTTGAAACGACCAAATTAACTAACGAGTTTGAATGGGTCTGGCGTTCACCAGTCAGTGACGTTACCACATCGGCCACTACAACCCTTCCACATAAGTAAAGGAATACGTAAGTATATCCTGGAGTATTTTAGTGTTTTACAACAATAAAACATTATTTTCTTCTCAATATATAAAATATACAAATATATAAAATATATAGAATAAAAATATACAAATTGAATACAAAACAAAACGACAGTATTCAAAGAATTTCGAAAAGTGCTACATAGGTATGTAAATGTAACAATTAAAAACAAAAAAATATATGAATAAATAAAGTAAAATCTTTTAATAATGTAGCGACATCAAAGTTGGGCATTTATGAAAGGAAGCCATTATGGGATGGGAAATAAATATGTAAATGCATAAGGAATATACAAATACATTGAGAGGAAAATATCATTGCATGGTTCTGTCCGCTTTTTACCTCTATTCAAATAGACTTTTCGGTACCACCCTCCCATCATCTATCATCATATATTTCATATAAGATATATATAAATATACACAAACAAAACACTAACACATGCATCCAAATATATATATATATATATATATATACATATACATATATATATACAATATATATATATATATATATATATTTATATATACACGCATATTTATGTAAACATTTATTGTAATATACTGTATGTATGTATATATATATATATATATATATACATGCGTCTTTGAGTGTATATATGGATGTAGTCAAAAGAATATAAAAGCCCTCTGGGTCTTTGAAACAAACGTTGCATGAAATATTCGGGTTGTGAAATTCATGGTCTATCTTTTCCTATGCCAAAATATTCCACTTCAACTGATCTAATAGTATTGTTTGCATTACAAAAACTGTTACAATTCGTAAATGAATTATCAAGCAATTTCGTCAATAACAGTTCTTTCAATCCGTTTCTCACACCAATCGTTCCAGAGAGAGAGAGAGAGAGAGAGAGAGAGAGAGAGAATGTCTGTCTATCAATCTGTTTCTCTTGCCTGTCGTTCTAAATTTATACACTTCCTAGAGAGAGAGAGAGAGAGAGAGAGAGAGAGAGAGAGAGAGAGAATCTGTTTCAATCTGTTCCTCTTGCTTGTTCTAAAGTTATAGCCTTCCCAGAGAGAGAGAGAGAGAGAGAGAGAGAGAGAGAGAGAGGAGAGAGAGAGCGAGAGAGAGAGAGAGAGAGAATCTGTTTCAATCTGTTCCTCTTGCTTGTTCTAAAGTTATAGCCTTCCCAGAGAGAGAGAGAGAGAGAGAGAGAGAGAGAGAGAGAGAGAGAGCTATATGCAGCCCATAAAGTGGCCTATTCTCTCACTCCTCCCAAAGGACCTCTTCACAGAGAAGTTGCAATTTAACCGCGAAGGGACCGAGTACCAAACATCATGAAAAAACGGGAAAAGGGGGAAAGGGACAGAGTAGAAAAGACCCAGGAGGGGGAAAGGGAGGGGTGAAGTAAAGCACTTAAAAGATACATGAATGCATCTTCAAAGAGAGAGAGAGAGAGAGAGAGAGAGAGAGAGAGAGAGAGAGAGAGAGAGAGGTGGAGGCATTCAAGGTGTAAATGGTAGAATCGTTTGCACTGAGGTTCAGGGAGAAATTTGGATCTGGGATTTAGTGGGTTTCGTGAAATAGTTCCGCTCGAAGAGGAGATGTAGAGTACTTGAAAGATACATGAATGCATCTTCAAAAGAGAAATGACCGATTCCTTATTAACGTATTCATTGTTCAAAATACATCTCTTAGTAAATGCGTTTCCTTGTTAACGTATTTATTACCTGTATGCAAAACACTTCCATCTGTGAATAAGTAAATCTTCCGCCCTCCATTATCAGCTTCGTTCATCTCGCATGTAACATATTTTAGAGGTCCTAAACCATGCCCCCCCCCCCGCCCCCTTCGGGGGCCATTATTCCCTGCACGTTTTGGCACTGAGTTATCCTTACGACCTGTCCTTGGAGCAGCAACCTTTTATTTGTTGCTCTTCAGCAATGAAATCCCACATTCCAGGATGTAGCAATCATCGACAGCAATGAAATCAGCACCAAGTGGTTGCTGATTGGCAAAGCTGTGTCTCCTGATGTGTTTATTTCGTCTCCACAAAATACTGGTGTTGCAAAATTATTATTTTCTTATTACTTGCTAAGCTACAACCCTAGTTGGAAAAACAGGATGCTATAAGCCCAGGCATCCCAACGGGGAAAATAGCCCAGTGAGGAAAGGAAACAAGGAAAAATAAAATATTTTAACAAAAAAAGAGGAAGAGAAATGAGATAGAATAGTGTGCCCAAGTGTACCCGCAAGCAAAGAAACTCTAACCAAAGACAGTGGGAAGACCTTGGGGAAGGGGGAAAGTGGCCACTGAACAATTACAGTGCAGTAACCCGGGGGGTGAAGAGGAATTTTTTGGTAATCTCAGTGTTGTCAGGTGTATGAGGACAGAGAAGAATATGTAAAGAATAGGCCAGACTATTCGGTGTGTGTGTAGGCAAAGGGAAAATGAACCGTAACCACACAGAGAGAGAGAGAGAGAGAGAGAGAGAGGAGAGAGAGAGGAGAGAGAGAGAGAGAGAGAGAGAGAGAGATTGCCGCCTCAAAGCAGGTGTTCCTTTTGTCTCTCGAAGGATTAAAAATCCATTTTACGAGATTTAATGAGAGTCTAATGCACTGTGAAGTTTCCCACACAACACAGCCCTTAATTCCACGACAATATTAAAGCCGATGTAAACAAAGACTACAGAAGGTCATACACGCTGTATACGATAGAAATATTAATGAGTTAACAAATGCACTTCCATATCATTATTATTGCAATGCAATGCGTGTCAATGTATTCGTCCGGGTAATTGCCAATTTATAAGCCAAATACATTCAAATCATTTGGGATATCTCTTCAATGCTACTACGTCGTGGAAATCCATTTCGAACACCGCTACCAAATACCTTTCAAAATCCTTTAAAAGCCTAAACGTTTTTTCCATGAAAGGAAAATATCAACTAAATCGTTGGATACAATCACAAAATGTTTCCCTATGCAAATTTCTTCATATGGAACGACAAATTCGGGAGACACAAGTAATCAAGAAAAAATTTACACCGACACACTAAATTCTCCTTCTCTCAACAGCATTGCTTTTATAAAGACTCACTACATTTTCCCTTCTCTCAACAGCATTTTTCTTTACACTGCCTCACTATATTTGCCCTTCTCTCAAACAGTATTGTCATTAAACTGACTTACTACATTCTCTTTCTCTCATCAACATTGTTTATTTCATTGATGGAGTAAAACGGACAAAAGAAATTGGCGTTTAAACAAATTTATTGCAAATGACATCGGTAAATTCCAATTACAAAAGTTAACCACCAAATTTAATCCTACCAAGTTTTATACTGGCAATTTATGCAATAGAAGCATTGGAGACCAGTCGGATATATTCATTTATTTCACTACTTCATTTTTGAACAACAAAACTTACGTTTTTTACATGAAACGAAAAAGAATAATACATTACGGACATTGTTTTGAGATACAAAATTTTTTGATTTTGTGAATATGCGTCGGCTTAAATAAAACATATTGAAAAGAGAGTTGATAGAAATTATAGAATGTGCTGCTCTTTTATTCGAATCAAATATGATGAAACAGTCAATAGAAATATATTTGATTTAAAATGCAAGTGAGAGAAAGTTCTTTCCTTTCCATGGTAGAATCTCCTCTATATAATAAAGAGCAACTGTATATGTATATGCATACATATATATAAAATATATATATATATATATATATATATATATATATTATATATATATATATATATATATATATATATATATATATATAGGTATAGGGTATAGAGTTGATCGATTAATAGTTTTCCTTACCTCAACGTATCAACATTTATAGCTTTAATTTTTCTAAGCTTATTTGAGATTATAATCAGATATGGTACCTCCAACATCATTCAACACTACTCTATTCTCATGCCGAATATGTAATGGAACGCTGCACAATGCAGAGAGGAGAGAGAGAGAGAGAGAGAGAGAGGAGAGAGAGAGAGAGAGAGAGAGAGAGAGTCTAGCATTGTCATAAATGATAAAATATTACTGCAAAGTCTAATAAATTACATAAAATATTAATTGGTAAAATTGACGAAAGAAATTAACGTTGAACAAGTCCATTGCAAACGCCATCTTTAAAATTCAATGACAACAGTTAACCACCGAATTAATCATGCCACCGTTTTGCAATGGCAATTTTTGCAATAACAGCGCTGCAGCTCCGTCTGATATATCTATTACTTCGCTATTTCAATTTGCAAAAAAAAAAAAAAAAAAAAAAAAAAAAAATTAAATAGCAACTGTTTTTTTTTCTAAAAGGATAAAATTCCTATTCATCCTGTGCTCCGAGCCAGAAATATTTTCTATTTTGTGACTGAGCAAAGGTTTAAAAAGAACATTGAAAAGAGAGTTGATTGAAATTATAGAATGTGCTGTCCTTCTATTTAAATGAAATATGACGAAAACAGTTTATAAAAAAGTAGTTATTCAAAATTCAAACGAAGAATTTTATACAATAAAAAAAATCTCGAAAGAACGATATTATACCAATAAGCAAAATCTTGAAGAGTTAAATTGCAGATTAAATTTATCTTTAAACAGTCAACGGAAACCTATCTTACATAGCAGGTAGGAGTCACATTAATATAATACAGTTATGAAAAGTAAAAGCCACATTTAATTGCCATTGTTAAGAACATTACCATTGTTTAAGGGAAGATTCATCTAATCACTTTGGACATTCATAATTTTACTTAGCCTGCTATCTAATAAAAATTACTATAAATACATAAATTTACGATTCCTAAACTTTCAAATGATGTCGAGGTAATTATCAGTTTAAAAAGTTTTCTTTATAATTACAAACAATTAATAAATAATAAACTGTAACATTACGACATGAGAGGATGAAATGGACATATCTTAGGCATAATCTGAAGGTAAAGGAATAAACGGTACTTGAAACGTAGAATTTTTTAAATAATTTCAACTAACATCAGACGAATTTCTCATAATTCATTAAATTCTTTATATGAATTTTACTTTACCATCAACTGCTGTGAATATTTACTTAATTTTGCATATTTCATACGCGCTATGATAACACAATTTTCTATAGACTGGATCAAAACGTTTGATCCTAATTATTACGACATGAAAAAACGTACTATTTTTCCCAACAAATGCAGTGATTGTTTGTTTTACTGATTATTCATTTTTAATTCAAACACGTGAAAACATGAGCTGACAATGACACTTATTCGGCGATATTGTTTTCATCATTCTTTTCCGTCCGAATTAATATTAGCCATTTTTACATTACACACACACACACACACACACACACACACACACACGCACGCACGCACGCGCGCGCGCACAAACACTCACTCCCCATCATGTCAAACTTTTCCCGTAATGCATTCGAATTCGTAATGGATAAATGAGGAGAGAAGCAAATGTCAAATGATCAGGACAAATTTGTACAAACGAACATTGCTGCAGACGAGGTGCCTCTAATGACGCTACAAACACGAAAGCGGAAAAGGAGACGAAAATAAATGTCTTGAGTCTTCAAAAGAATCCTCAGAGCAGTTGGGAATCCTCGGAGCAGTTGAGAATCCTCGAAGCACTTGGGAATCCTCGGAGCAGTTGAGAATCCTCATAGCAGTTGGGAATCCTCGGAGCAGTTGAGAATCCTCAGAGCAGTTGGGAATCATCGGAGCAGTTGAGACTCCTCGAAGCAGTTTGGAATCCTTGAAGCACTTAGGAATCCTCGGAGCAGTTGAGAATCCTCAGAACAGTTGGGAAATCAAGAAGCAGTTGAAAATCCTCGAAGCAGTTAGGAATCTACGGAGCAGTTGGGAACCCTCGGAGCAATTGGGAATCCTCAAAGCAGTTGGGAATCCTCGGTGCAGTAGGGAACCGTCGAAGCCGTTGCAAATCCTCAGAGCAGTTGGGAATCCTCGGAGCAGTTGGGAATCCTCGGAGCAGATGGGGATCCTCGAAGCAGCTGGGAATCCTCGGAGCAGTTGGGAATCATCGAAGCCATTGGGAATCCCCGGAGCAGTTGGGAATCCGTGAAGCAGTTGGGAATCCTCAGAGCACTTGGGAATCCTCGAAACAGTTGGGAATCCTCGGAGTAGTAGGGAATCTGCGAAGCAGTTCGGAGTCCTCGGAGCAGTTGGGAATCATCGCAGCAGTTGGGAATCGTCGAAGCGGTTGGGAATCTTCGGAGCAGTTGGGAATACGCTGAGCTGTTGGGAAGCCTTGAAGCAGTTGGGAATACGCTGAGCTGTTGGGAAGCCTTGAAGCAGTTGGGAATCCGCAAAGCAGTTGGGAATCCTCGAAGCAGTTTTGGAATCCACAAAGCAGTTGGGAATCTGCAAAGCAGTTGGGAATCTTTGAAGCAGTTGGGAATCCTCGGAGCATTTAGGAATCCTTGAGGCAGTTGGGAATCCTCTGAGCAGTTGGGAATCCTCGAAGAAGTTGGGAATCCTTGGAGCAGTTGGGAATCCTCGAAGCAGTTGGGATTCCTCTGAGCAGTTGGAATCCTCGAAGCAGTTGGGATTCCTCGGAGCTGTTGGGAATCCTTGAAAATGTTGGGAATCCTCGGATCTGTTGGGAATCCTCAGAGCAGTTGGGAATCCTTAAAGCAGTTGGGAATCCTCGGAGCTGTTGGGAATCCTCGGAGCTGTTGGGAATCCTCGAAACTGTTGGGAATCCTCGGAGCTGTTAGGAATCCTCGGAGCAGTTGGGAATCCTCGAAGCAGTGCGGAATCCTTGGAGCAGTTAGGGAACCTTGGAGATGTTAGGGATCCTTGAAGCAGTTGGGAATCCTCGGAGCAGTTGGAAGTCTTGAAGCAGTTGGGAATCCTCGGAGCAGTTGGGAATACTCAGAGCAGTTGGAAATCCTCGAAGCAGCTGGGAGTCATTCGCCAACTGAAGACTGACTCGCGTCAAGAATTATACACCAGATAATCATCGACTAAACTTTTTCCAAAAAAACGATAAGGAAATTTGAAATGGATAATCAATCCTTTACTATCTGATCCGGTAACCAGGAGAGAGAGAGAGAGAGAGAGAGAGAGAGAGAGAGAGAGAGAGAGGTGGGGGTTACGAATAGTATTTGTATTGCATATAGGTTCCCTTACCCAACTAGTGATCAATTCACAGAGGAGTCAGTAGATAAATGTGTGTGTGTGTGTGTGTGTGAGAGAGAGAGAGAGAGAGAGAGAGAGAGAGAGAGAGGGAGAGAGAGAGAGAGAGAGAGAGAGGGGGGGGGCGTTACGAATGGTATTTGTATTGCATATGGGTTCCCTTAACCATCTAGTGATCAATTTCCAGAGGAGTCAGTAGATAAATATGAGAGAGAGAGAGAGAGAGAGAGAGAGAGAGAGAGAGAGAGAGAGAAAGGATGACCAGTCTACTTTAACCTTGTGCCCTTCGGTAAATAACCCTGAAGCATGTTGATTTTCTTTCCTTGGGGGTTGGGGAGGGGAAGTGAGTAGACTCTCTTAAAAGCGTTACTCAGCTCAGGTATATAAATAATAGGCCCTCAGGCTGTACCTCTAAGCAGGTGCAACGCCACTAGTTCATCTCACGCTCAGACACTAAGCAAGAAAAATGCACCAAGTGACCACGAAGACGAAAAAAGGGAAATATTACGAAACTGCAATTTTTCTTATTATTATTATTCTTTCTATTACTCTTTCTTATTCTTCTCAATGAGGTTTTTAATCAACATATTTATAATTACAATAAGTCTTTCTATACCTAAAAACCATTTGTAAAGATCTGCGATCACACATTTGTTCTAATTAAAATGGCGAAACATTTTCGAAATGTGCAGACTATGAGGACCACTAAACGAAAAGAAACAGAACCAAAAGCTTAATAACTCATTATGAAAAAGCTCAAAATATGATGCAGAGAATTGTTTCCTGATAATAGATATCCATCTATGTGAAAAAGATCGCCCTTTGGACACTGAGGAATTGACATGTACCAAGTTGATGAGGAATTGACATGTGCCAAGCTAATGGGGAATTGACATGAACAAAGTTAATGGGGAACTGACATGTGCCAAGTTAATATGGAACAGGCATGTACCCAGTTAATGCAGAATTAACATTTACCAAGTTAATGGGGTATTTAACATTTGCCAAGTAAATGAGGAATTGACATAAACCAAGTTAATTGGGAATTGACATGTGCCAAGTTAATTGGATATCAACATGTATCAAGATAATGGGGAATCAATATGGGCCAAGTTAATATGGAATTGATATGAACCAAATTAATGAGGAATTGACATGTACCGAGTTAATGTCCTCATTAACAATACTTTTTTGTTGTTAATAAACATCCATCGATCCTGTAGAGTTTAATAGAAAAAAAAAGTTTTGCAAAAATAAAAGGTTTATTTTTGGCTTTAAACCATCTACAATTTATAGATGCGAACAGACTCCCGAGGGAGTGCGGGAATATCTTAGCAGAGGTCAACAAATATAGAGGACTAACATGTCATTTTTGCTTCTTTCAATAAGTTATGCAGCTAGAAGATAGCGTTACATAGAGAGAGAGAGAGAGAGAGAGAGAGAGAGAGAGACTATCGGAGATTGCTAGATGAAAGGCACGTCTATTTCGCAAACAACATCAATAACAACAACAAGGGCGATCTGTGTGTTCGGGGTCTTGCTGCTGCTGTAAATGACCAGGAGAGAGAGAGAGAGAGAGAGAGAGAGAGAGAGAGAGAGAAAAGAAGAAGAAAATCGGCAACTCGAACCATTAAAAGCTATTGAGCGAATGTCTCAAAATGACCAGTCTCTCTCTCTCTCTCTCTCTCTCTCTCTCTCTCTCTCTCTCCATATATATATATATATATATACATATATATATATGTATATATATATATGTATATATATACATATATATATGTATGTATGTCTATATATACAGTATATATATATATATATATATGTATATATATTCATATATATATACATATATATATATATATATATATATAAATGTGTGATATATATATATATATATATATATAAATGTGTGTGTGTGTGTGTGTTCAGCGGTCATATAAACTTCAAATTCACTACACGGTAGCTCCTTACAACTTAAGAATATGATAACTTAATCGACACACACACACACACACACACATAATATATATATATATATATATATAAATATATATATACCTTTACTTCGTCAAACCACGAAGAAGGATTTCATTAATGAAACATCTACAATAAATGTACATTATGGTCGTGGTGGCCTATTATATTACCTATGAATATAAATATTTGCATATACATATATATATATATATATATATAGGCTGAGGCCCTTTGCATCAATAGGCGTAGGAGATGATGATGATATATAGGCTGATATATGTATGCAGGTGTATAAATATATATATATATATATATATATATATAAATTCTAATAGACATAATTTGAATGAAAAATGTACACAGGAAGATCCGGAATGGACTCCATGGTACCCAAAAATGATCAAACACTCATAAGTTATAATACAAATAAGAAAAGAAATGATCCATGTAATAAAGTAATTCTGAAATAGCTATGGAGGATTTCATAGACACAAACACTGATTCCTGTTCTGACTAAACGTGAATGGGACAGATTCCCTTTAATCTAAACAGCAGGAAACAATGTTTTACTCATTTTGCGTATGTTAAAATAAACATATGCACTGACTTAAAAAAAACCGGCAAACAGACCAGAAATTATAATTGCATTCACATCACTTAATGACATTAACACAGTATACCTTGCAGGGCTAACTGTAGGAACCATTAAAGGCGTTCGCCCTTGTTTTTCGCTTTTTTTCATTAGTGACAGAGTTTGGAAGGGTATGTGAGAGAAGAGAATTCAGAGTTAATGTGGGTAAGAGTAATGTTATGAGATGTACGAGAAGGGAAGGTGGTGTGAGGTTGAATGTCATATTGAATGGAGTTACTTCAAAATGTAAATAGGTTTAATTACTTGGGGTATAATGCTGCAAGTGGTGGGGTAGAATCAGATGTACATCAGAGAGTGAATGAAGGATGCAAAGTGTTAGGGGCAGTGAAGGGAGTGGTAAAGAATAGAGGGTTAGGCATGAATGTAAAGAGAGTTCTGTACGAAAAAGTGATAGTACCAACTGTGATGTATGGATCAGAGTTGTGGGAAATGAAAGTGACGGAGACTGGAGAGACAGAAATTGAATGTGTTTGAGATGAAGTATCTGAGTAGTATGGCTGGTGTATCTAGAGTAGATAGGGTTAGGAACGAAGTAGTGAGGGTGAGAACGGGTGTAAGAAATGAGTTAGCAGCGAGAGAGGATATGAATGTGTTGAGGTTGTTTGGCCATGTAGAAAGAATGAAAAAAAAGGCCGACTGCTGAAAAGAGTGATGAATACAAGAGTTGATGGGAGTAATGCAAGAAGAAGGCCAAGGTTTGGGTGGATGGATGGAATGAAGAAAGCTCTGGTAATAAGAGGCAAAAGAGCATGCTAGAAATATGAATGAATGGTGAGCGATTGTGAGGCAGTGCCGATGGGCTTTACTGCTTCCTCTGGTCGCCTTGGTGACCGCTGAGGTGGCAGCAGTAGGGGATTAAGCATTTGGAGTTTCATTGTGGTGGATAACATGGGAAGGTGGGCTGAGGCACCCTAACAGTACCAACCAAACTCGGCTGAATCCCTCGTCAGGCTAACCCCCAAAATTGGGTGCCTTGGTATGCTCGCAGCATAAATGAACTAACCTAGTTCCTCCAAATGGAAACATCAAAATATTAAAACTATAACCATTGATGACCAACGAACCTGGTTTCAATCTACCAATAGAAATCAGAATATATATATATATATATATATATATACACACACAACATAAAAACATAAGAATATGCTACGTACATGATACAATAAATTATCATCAATACAATACACAAAAAAAAAAGAATCTCTTATTCATTTTCCGGCTTCGGGTCTTTGGTTTACCCATTACTCAATTTCGGAAAGAATAAATACCCTTTCAGGGCATATTTCTACTTCACATTGGCACTCAAACAACCAAAATTTTACTCAACATGCGCAATAATATAACCTGTGCCTAAAAGCTTACAGTTAATCGATCAAAAGTTTCCATTACCTCAACGTATCAACATTTGTAGCTTTAATGTTACTAAGCTTATTTGAATTAGAATTACAGACGGTACCTCAAACTACACTCAATATATATATATATATATATATATATAGAGAGAGAGAGAGAGAGAGAGAGAGAGAGAGAGAGAGTCTAGCATTGTCATAACTGATAAAATGTCAATGTAAAGTCTCATATATTACATAAAATATGAAGGGATAAAATCTATAGAAGAAATTGGACGTAATTAACGAAAGAAATTGGTGTTGAACGAGTTGATAGCAAACATGACCTATAAAACGCAATTACAAAAGTTAACCCCCGCATTTAATCATACCTCGTTTTGCACTGGTAATCTTTGCAGTATCACCATTGCAGTTTCGTCTGATGTATTAATTTATTTCACTTTTTCATTTTGAAAAAAAAAACGTAAAGATTTTTTTTTTATCTAAAAGAAGAAAATTCCTTTTCATCCTGTGTTTTGAGTCAGAAATATTTTTGGTTTTGTGACTGAACATGGGTATATATATATAAAAAAAAAAAAAAAAAAAAAAAAAAAAAAAACATTGAAAAGGATGTTGATTGAAATTATAGAATAAACTTCCCTTCTATTTGAATCAAATATGGCGAAACCCTTGATTATAAAAAAAATACTGTTATCTAAAATTCAATTGCGAGAAAGGTCCTTGCGTTCAAAGGAATAATTTTTTTACAATGAACAAATTCTCAAAGAAAGAATATAATACCATAAACAAAATCTTATGAGTTCAATTCCAGATTAAAATTATCTTTAAAAAGTCAACAGGAACCTATGATAATTATGCAAAATAAGAGTCACATTAATATAAGACAGTAATGAAAGGTAAAAGCCAGATTTGATTACCATTGTTAAGAATATTAGAATCGTTTGAGGAAGATTCATCTAATCATTTTGGACATTATTAATTTTACTTAGTCTGCTCTCAAGAAAAATTACTGGAAATACATACATTTGCGACTCTTGATCTTTTAAATGATGTCGAAGTAACAACCAGTTTATGATTACAAGCAACTACTAAAAAAAAAGCAAAAACAGTAGCTGTTCATCTAGAATGATTCAAATCATTATTATTATTATTATCATTATTATTATTATTATTATTATTATTAACTGCTAAGCTACAACCCTAGTTGGAAAAGGAGGATGCTATAAGCCCAGGGGGGTCCAACAAGGAAAACAGCCCATTGAGGAAAGGAAAAAAGGAAAATAAAATATTTTAAGAAGAATAACATTAAAATAAATATCCCCTATATAAACAATAGAAACTTTAACTAAACAAGAGGAAGAGAATTTATATAGAATAGTGTGCTCGAGTATACCCTTCAAATACATTACTAAATGGCCAACACTTTCGTCTGAAGATTTTTCTATCACTCAAAAGAAAATGTTAAATTTGGTTCTTATGCCATTGCCCCCAACCCCCCAACAAACCCCTTGGCCGAAGAAGCCCATTCGGAAGATAGGAAGCAGGAACAGTTAAAGTAAAAAGCCATAAAATCTATTCTATCTTGTTTCTCTCCCTCTTTTTTGTGAAGTTTTTTATAGTTTATATATGATAGATCTAATCTAATTTTGTTAAATATTTCGTTTTTATTATTACTTCTCTTGTAGCTTATTTCCTTGTTTCATTTCCGCACTGGGCTATTTTTCCCTGTTGGAGCTCTTGGGCTTATAGCATCCTGCTTTTCCAACAAGGGTTATAGCTTAGCTAGAAAAATAACAACAAAAATAATAATAATAATAATAATGATAATAATAATAATAATAATAATAATAATAATAATAATAATAATAAGTACCGCACACCGCATCACATAAGCTGACCTAGTTACCCCCTACTTCGAGATTAAATAATAAACTGGAACATTACGACATGAGACATGACATGGACATATTGCTCAGTAGCTATTTTCCTCTTGGTAAGGGTAGAAGAAATTCTTTAGCTATGGTAAGCAGCTCTTCTATGCTATGATTCACTTTCGTTCCCCATCTTCATTATTTTATGGGCATTTTCACAGGTTGACTGTTGGGTATTTCCTTCATACCAACACATTAGCTAAGCTCTGTTTATCTTAGCATCGCTGAAAACTAATGAAGAGCCATTATTGTAACCAAAGTTTCCTCAAATTATATTTATTGGAATGAAACTTTAAATAGAAATGAAATGTAACAAAATCAAAGATTTATAATGAGCTGAAAAATTGCTCCTCAAATATTGGATGTGAAATCCTCAATATGATTGATACAGATAAACATAAACTGTAGACTCTCTTTTATGGAGATTATTACAATTAGAGGTTTTTAATTGCATTGAAAAATATCTGCCGTTTATGCATTACGATAGGGATATAAACGTGATATATTCTAACTTGAACAGGAATATCTATGATAATGCGAAAAAATAATGTATTGTGTGTTTCTCAGCGTATAACTTATATCTGAGAATAATAATAATAATAATAATAATAATAATAATAATAATAATAATAATCAAAATAATAATGATAATAATAATAATAACATGAGAGTGGGTTGAATTAGAATTCATTTCAACAAAATCAATATTTCCTATCCAGATAACTTATGCTACCAAACATATATATATATATATATATATATATATACCTGTATATATATACATACATACATACATACATATATATATATATATATATATACATAAATAACGTATATACATATATACAATATATGCATGTGATGTACATAAGTTCAGAAAAGATGAAAAATTAATACTCTACATTTAAAAATATAGCTTCTACTACCTCCCTCTCTCTCTCTCTCTCTCTCTCTCTCTCTCTCTCTCTCTCTCTCTCCCCCTGGAAACCGTGCAGTATACTTTCCACGACAAACTACACGGGAAAGATGTGTAAGAATGGTTTTCCATTAAGAATTCAGAAAAGGGTCCTCTTCCTCTTCTGCTGAAGAAAATCATTATTACGAGCTAATGATTTTTGGAGTGGATATGTTGCAGCATCCAGTCGGGATATTATCCCTTTTAGGAGAGAGAGAGAGAGAGAGAGAGAGAGAGAGAGAGAGAGAGAGAGAGATAAACTTATAGATAGTGATGATTATATTGAAGAGGCATGCATTATCTCTCTCTCTCTCTCTCTATGAGAGAGAGATAATGCATGCCTCTTCAATATAATCATCACTATCTCTCTCTCTCTCTCTCTCTCTCTCTCTCTCTCTCTCTCTCTCTCTCTCTCTCTCTTTTGTGCCATACAACAATCAACTAACCACCACGTACGCATTGCACTGTATAGGGTAAGCGAAGAAGCAAGTTTTTTTTTTTTTAAATGATATATCCATAGTTTAAACAAGATTAGAAGTATATCTTTAGATACAGGCTACGTAAAACTCATTGAATGCGTGTCATTTGATTCTCTCTCTCTCTCTCTCTCTCTCTCTCTCTCTCTCTCTCTCTCTCTCTCTCTCTCTTCCTGATTTCTTCATTATAGGGATGGTGATAACTTAGGAAGTTACATATCCTTTATCTTTGAGAGAGAGAGAGAGAGAGAGAGAGAGAGAGAGGAGAGAGAGAGAGAGAGAGCCTATCTTATGATTTAATCTATCGAAGCTTTATTCATCAAGATAAATAAACTACCAGGTTATAAAAGGAATAAACACTACGGGAACTATATCCCGACTTCACGAATGGACATAATTCAGAATTTCAACCAAACATCCAGATATATATTTAGTCATTTGTTATGGCCTACTGATAACCAATCGGCTGAATGAATGACACATTTATTCAGCTTATATCAGAGAGGACTCCCATACACTGAGCCAACTAATTGGCAGATTTATTTCTCTTTGGTTGACAAATTGGATGAAATTTCCCGATTTGGGAATAATTGTCCCCAATTATCATTATCTTTTGTTGTTGATATTATCATCAATTTTATTAATTTTGCTGTTGTCGTTTTTGTTATAGTTGGTGCTTTTATTACCTCCGCCAACGAAGATGGAAGGAGACTATGTTTTACCCGCGTTTTGTGTGTTTGTTTGTGTGTGTGTGTTTGTTTGTGAACAGCTTCCAGGCCACAGTTATATAAATAGATTGAAATTATCAAATTTTGGAAGGTCAGGGTTAAAGGTCAAGGTCACGGTCAAGCAAAATGTCCAATTCACTTAATCAGCCATAACTTTGGACATCGTTGCCACAGGGACTTCAAACTTGGTTCATATTTGAGTGTATGAAAATCCACGCCAATAATACATGTTTAGGTCAACGGTCAAGGTCAAGGTCAAGAAAAAGATCAAGAAATAAGCTGCAGCACGGGTGGTCTGCGCTCTACTTAGTGCTCCTCTTAATAATAGAAAAATAATAATAACTAAAAAAGCACTCTGAGAGTGCAGACCTCTGCAACAACAGATTATTTCGGTCGACATTTTCCTTGACCTTGACCTTAGACCTAGAGCTTTCAAAATAGACTCACCTTCCACGTTTCAACATAACAATTAATCACTGAAGGTTTCACTACCGACTACACCATGAGTAAAATTGTGGCCAGAAAGTTGTCCACAAACGACAGGGGCGAAGCATAACCTCCTCCCAACAGGAGACGGTAATAATAATAATAATAATAATAATAATAATAATAATAATAATAATAATAATAACAGTGAAACTAAAAAAAGAGAAGTCAAAATGCAACTTTTTTCGTTTAACAATAAACCGAAGCTGATTAATCACAGATAACAATATATAACACAACATCAGAATAAACAATGATGTGCTGCGTAGAAAATAAACAAGCTATTGGAAAGTTACAGAGATTGAGAAATAATCCCTTTTATCTGCGGGGATATTCTTATTGAAGTCAAGAGTTAATTAAACTGAAGAGGGATTAGAATAGAGAAAAAAAGCAATTTCTTTTTGTTACTGTATTTTCTGTCAGCTGGTTGTCAGTTTAGATATGCTGGAGTTTTTGGTACTTCGGTTAATAGAATTTTTTCGCGTTACGAAGTATAGCGAAAAATAATTGTCCTAACGACATGTAAGCAGATCTTAAGTGTCTTGTTACTTAAGTTCAGTTGTTATGTAGGCAGTGGCCAAAGAGAATTTAGTGTTGGGGTGAAACGTAATCAATGTTTGAAGAGGTATTTAGTAAGTGGTCACTTTCTAGCGCACGCTAGCCCGAGCAAGTCGAATTTATCATTAATATTATTATCATTATTATTTATTAGTAGTACAAGAGTGAGGTCCCACCACTCAAATTTGGCTTACTCTGCATTATTGCCGTGGATACACAGGTTTCCATAGTTTTATCAAAACTTGAGATTTTGTTTTTTATCTATGGTTTTTCCTGGGCGGCAGAGGAGGCTTATATGTTAATTTGACAGTTTGTTCATTTTGTTTTAAATATGCACTGCTATATCAGTACAGAAGTTTGTAGAAGTTATTAGAATATGTGATGTTACATCTATATTGTTTTCTAAAAGAATGATTCATTGGAAAAATAAACCTGGCGTCAACCAGCACGGTGCGCTATAATGCAATTTAATGTTTTATTATGTTTATACCTGTAGAGAATGCGGAGTGAAGTAAGGACTGAATTCTAAAAGCTATTAAGTTCTTATCTGGACAGGTGCTTAGATAGGAGAGAATAGCTATTTTCTGTTAGTTAGGTTGTTATCTATCTATCACCTCGAGTGCTTATGCTACTCCTGTTTCGCTCATTGACATGAATGAATAATTGAAGCTTGTTCGAGGATCGAGGTGTGAACGGCAGGTTCATCTTTGTCAAGATTCTTGGGCAGGATGTGTTGTTCTATGCTAACGGCATTTTTCGATTTATTCGAGAAGCTATTTAACCTTTGAAAGAATACTGCTTTGACGGTTTTAAATTGAATTGTTCTTTATTTATAACAAACGATTTCGGCGTCAATGACCTTTCTATGTCAAAATGCCAAAAAATTCAAAATCAATCAATCAATCAATTCTATGTGGGGGACAAATATGATAATAACAATATTCAATGGATGAGAGAGAGAGAGAGAGAGAGAGAGAGAGAGAGAGAGAGAGAGATTCGGGTAACTGGAATTAATCATATTAAACAGAGAAATACTGAAAAAAAAGATAAGAATATACGAATTAAATCTTGTGAATAAACTATGCCAATAATAGAGGATTAAAAATATAATGGGAATTGAAGTGGATAAGAAGTCATAATGTTAATTTCCTGACTCAACGCAGCCAACCTCACAACAACCTATTTCGATTTCAGCTCAAAGATATATTTGACAAAAGGAATCAATAATATGGCAATGGAATATAAACAAAAGTTGAATTGTAAATTTATTCGTTATGACCCAATTTTTTCACCAACAGCAAACAACAGCAAATGAGGTCAAATCACATGAAAAATTTAAGCATATAGACACTTTATCCGGATTAGCAATAAAAATTAAATGAAAAGGAGAAATAATCATTGAAAAGAAGCTGTGACACCAAGAAGAAGGAGAAGGAGAAGGAGAAGGAGAAGGAGAAGGAGAAGGAGGAAGAGGAAGAGGAAGAGGAAGAGGAAGAGGAAGAGGAAGAGGAAGAGGAAGAGGAAGAAGAAGAAGAAGAAGAAGAAGAAGAAGAAGAAGAAGAAGAAGAAGAAGAAGAAGAAGAAGAAGAATGATAATAACCATAATGATAATAATAATAATAATAATAATAATAATAATAACAATAATAATAATAAAGAATAATGATGATAATAATTATAATAAAAATAATAATAACAATAATAATAATAATAATAATAATAATAATGATATTAAAAATAAAGACAATAATAATATCAATAATAAAATAATAACAATAATAATAACAATAAAATAATAACAATAATGATAATAATAGTAATATTGATAATAATAATATAAATAATAAAAATAATAACAATAATAATAATATCAACAACAACAACAACAATAATAATAATAATAATAATAATAATAATAATAATAATAATAATAAAAAGAAAGTCAAGGAAACATGGCCCTTTGCTTGCTATAAAGAAATAGTTTGCACACCGAACCTCAGTCGTTTCCAATTAGCAAACCCAAATGATTTTTGTTCCAAAAGGAAATATAAGAAGGGGAAGAAGAAGAAGAAAACATCCCAGTTTCTCTTTGCTGAAACAACTACAAATAAATGAAAGTTTTCCTTTGGTGAATTATAAGTATTTGTCAAGATTGCTTGCTACAAATCTTCGAGAGGAATTTTGATTCTTAATTTAAATTTTTTTATTTACTTTGAAAAAAAGTAAAACCGAGGACTATGAAGCGTGAAGCGGAAGATGAATGAAGAAGTATTGAAAGCTCAAGATAGAGATGACTGGCGAAATCTAACCGAGGCCCTTTGCGTCATTAAGCGTAGGAGGAGATGATGATCATAATAATCTAAATACAAGTTCATGGATGTTTTTGAAACCAGGGGAGCATTTACAAAGCATTAATGAAAAGTGTACATTTCATGAAATATTCCCTATGTGGTTGTGGTGACCAATCTGGTAACGTTTCTTTGGTCGCTGCAACCTCACCATCCTTGTGCGCCTCAGGTAGGGGGGTTTGGGGAGCCTATGTCTATCTGCTGAGTTATCAGTAACCACCATTGCCTGGCCCTCCTTGGTCTTAGCTTGGGTGGAGAGGGGGCTTGGGTGCTTATCATATGTATATAGATGTCTCTATGGCATTGTTTTGCTTGATACGACAATGTCACTGTTGCTTGCCTCTGCCATTCATGAGCGGTCTTTAAACCTTTACGTTGAGAAGCTAGACTATAGAATCGATCAATCAATGATCTTCATCAAAGACTAAACAAGAGTTTCTTCAGAGGAGAGGAAATATTGAGAGAAATTTCATTAATTTTGTTTATAAAAGAGAAAAGGTTTATTGTTTTGTTATTTTTCTAATTCTTCGTTTTTTTTTCCTATATAAATTTCTGTTTAGAGACTTGAAAGTTTATGCCCTTCATACTTTGATATTATTAGCAATCTAATTAAAATATTCCAATTTGTTTCTTAACATTTAATGTTAATGTTAATTTCTATGGTACTTCCAGCATTCTTTTTAAAGTTTTTTTCGTTTTTAGCCAGGCGATGAGGTAAAAACCTTGAAAGCTTACAAAACAAATTATTTTCGTAATAGAAGTGATATCATTATTTAAAAATAAATGAAGATTTCTAGGAGGCTACATTTTACAAACTCATATATAATGTGCGTATATATATATATATATATATATATGTACGTGTAAGCATGAATATATCCACATATACTGTATGTATGTATGTATGTATGTATATATATATATATATATATATATGTGTGTGTGTGTGTGTGTATGAATGTGTATATGTGTGCATGTGTGTATGTAATATGTTCGGGCGTATGCAAATATATAGTATAAATAATTCTGAGATGACCAGTGCCATGCACATTCATTATAACTAAAGTATCTCATTTCTCCTGATGGAAATTCCTTGCATAAGTTTATGGATGTTCCAGAGAATAATGGAAACAATCAATCAATAGTTATGGAAAATAAGAGAGAGAGAGAGAGAGAGGAGAGAGAGAGAGAGAGAGAGAGAGAGAGAGAGAGGGGGGGGGGGGGGCAGCGTAAAATGGTGCAGTATAACTTACAAGATGGACATAGAAGTGTGCATTGTTAGGGGAGGTTTGATATAATGTTGAAAATCACATAAATACATACGCCCATACATAATATATATATATATATATAATATATATATATATATATATATATATATATAACACATATATATACATATATATATGTATATATATATTTATATATACATACATATATATGTGTGTATGTGTGTATAACCTCTGCATATATATACATCGAATATAAATCTACACACACACACACACACACACATATATATATATATATATACACATATATATATGTGTGTGTGTGTAAAACCTCTGCATATATACATCGAATATATATATATATATATATATATATATACGCACATATATATGTTCGTGTGTGTGTGCGTGCAAACACATCAGACGGGGAAAGTTTGAAAAATCTCAACTCTCATTAAACTATTTTTTTTTTCTTTTTCTTCAAACGAATTTTTGATACCCAAAGTTTGCCATCATAAATTACCTTTTGTCATGAGAAACCTCATCAATCATTATTGAATGTAAGAGTGTTCTAATAACCAAAGCTTCTTTAGAGAGTAATAATGGCTTCACCGGTAATACAATTTCGTTATTACCTCCGCCAGCGAAGTTGGAAGGTTATAATTCAACCACCGGATGTGTGTGTTTGTTTGTGAACAGTTTCCTGGCCAAGATTTTAATCGCAGAGTAATGAAACTTGCAGGGATTAACTGTTATGTAAAAAAACTGGAAATGATTAAACTTTGGTAGGTTGAGGTCAAAGGTCAAGGTCCAGGCCATGTAAAATGTCCAATTCATGTAATTAGCCATAAGTTTCAACTTATTGTCACAGGGACTTCAAACTTGCTTCATATTTTAGTGTACGAAAATCCACGCCAACTAATACACGTTCCCGTCAAAGGTCAAGGTCGAGAAAAGTTTGAGAATTAAGCTGCTGCGGCGGAGGTCTGCTCTCCACTGAGTGCCCCTCTAGTTGTTAATATTATCTCTTTGAGAAAGTTATTTTTCTTGAGTTACTTAGAATGTATATATATATATATATATATATACAGTATATATAATATATATATATATATATATATAGATATATATATATATATATATATATACAGTATATAAATATATATATATATATATATATATATATATTTGGTTCTACGATAATATCACACGTATTATATACTGTCTTTTTACATCAAAGCTAATAAATACTTAAGAAAAAATTGGATGGTTTAAAGGTCACTCATGAATGGCGGAGGGAAGGTACAGTGACAATGCCCTAGAAAGACATTGTGGTAGAAGCTGACCATATATACATAGGATCAGCGCACAAGCTATATTTCCACCAAAGCTAAGACCAGGGAGGAACAGGCAATGGCTGCTGATGACTCATCAGGTAGACATATTGGCTCCTCAAATACCCCATCTTTAGCTCAAAGATGGTGAGGTTGTAGACACTACAAGAAACTACAGGAAACGGCCCTGTCTGGCGTTTCTGCTGGACCGGTGACCGAGGCCCGCTCAAACTCGATAGCTTCTTGTAGTGTCTGCAACCTCACCATCCTTGTGATCTACGGAAAGGGGTAGTTTGTGACCACCTATATGTCTACATGTTGAGTCATCCCCAGCCTTTACCTGGCTCTCCCTGATCCTTGCTTGGGCGGAGAGAGGGTTTGTGTGTTGATTACATGTATATATGGCCAGTCTCTAGGGCACTGTCACTGCCCCTTGCCTCTGCCACTCACGAAAGACCTTTAAACCAGTCCAGCAGATCGCGAGGCAGGGATGTTTTCAATGCGGAATTTATCACAAGGAATTGAAAGTGGATTCAGTGGATATAACAAACATCAATCACTCAACCATTTACTCGACTTCCCTGATGATTGATTGATTTATTTTAGATGAATTGGCGTCGCAATATCACAGGTTATCGATGTTGGATATTTCCTCGGGATCATTTGAGGTAGGTGAAGTTAGAGATGCTGGACATCTAAATCCAATCAAGTAAAAAGGCCATTACGCCAAATTAAAATTAAAGAAGTATGACAGATAAATAGATTAAAAGGATATTTGTATCGTCTACGGTTTGTCCGCAAGGAATACTGTATGTACATCACAATTACGTGGAAAAGGGAGACCCTTTATAAGGATTAATGATGCTATTACGAAGTATATATGTTACAGAGAAAAATTTATTGATCTCCACCGGGTAAACGTCCGTCTAGCAATTTGTTTGACGGGTGTTCGAGACCCTCTCAAGCTCTGTAGTTTCTAATAGTGTCTGCTACATCACCATCCTAATTGACTACGGATAGTTGTTTTGGGGGACCCTATAGGTCTACCTACTGAGTCATCAGCAGCTATTGTCTAGCTCTCCTTGGTCCCTATCTAGTTGGAAAAGCGGGATGCTATAATCCCAACGACTCCGACAGGAAAAAATATCCCAATGAGGAAAGGAAATAAGACATGATTGGGACAGACGCTACGATACAAGACAAGATTCGAGAACATTAGCTATATGGTTCTAAGTACCAAAGAAGGACACATGAGATGATGGTAAAACTTAATTACATAAAAATCCCCTCTACTAAAATAATGGAAGCTTTATCCGAAGAAAAATATCAAAAGTCTGTACTTTTCATAACATGTTCAAAGCACAATTTTGTTTATTAAAATCGCAATTAGTGAGAATTAATTTAACTGGGATTATATCGAATTTTTAAATTTATCCTTTAAAGGCTGTTAATAATACCGCTTATGGCCAAAGTTAGGAGCTTCATTTTTCAAAATCTTCAAAAAAAAAAAAAAAAAAAAAAAAAAAAAAAAAAAATGCTCATTTATTATAAGCAATTATTCCTTCACAATATTACCAAGGAAAATACTTTGAAATCTCAAAAAATATTACCGAGATACGAATATTTACCTTCAGATGATGAAACTTTTTGACCGAATGGAGAATAATGAGGTTATGAACAACATGTCTTCTTTGATTTTTCCCTTAGCGACCTTCCGAAATCTTCTCATGAAAGTAAATACAATTTTATACGCAAGATTCAATGACGTCCAACTGTCCCTATGATTATCATCTAACCTTGGTATG
The DNA here is from genome assembly GCF_036898095.1 of Palaemon carinicauda. Classification (NCBI taxonomy): domain Eukaryota; kingdom Metazoa; phylum Arthropoda; class Malacostraca; order Decapoda; family Palaemonidae; genus Palaemon; species Palaemon carinicauda. The sequence goes on from NC_090753.1 coordinate 56,271,478, forward strand.
ATTGTTTATATAATCTATATATATATAGCTGCATATAGATATACATATATATATATATATATATATATATATGGCATATATAGAGATGTCCACGCAAATAAATATAGATATATGTATATGCATACACATATATGTATATATATAAATATAGAGATGTAGGGTTGTAGGTTTATATCTATTCCAGCTCCAATATATTCAGATTTTTCTTAGAAAGGTATTCAAAGACTCTAGAATTAACCCCTCCCCCCCCCACAAAGACCCTAACTGTTGTTACGCCAGAGAACACTCCAGTCAACTAGAGGAGCACTCAGCAGAGCGCAGACCTCCGACGCGGTAGCTTATTTTCCGACCTTTAGCTCGACCTTGACCTTGACCTGTGACCTAGCATGTAATAATTGGCGTGAATTTTCATACACTCAAATATGAACCAAGTTTGAAGTCTCTGTGACAACAATGTCAAAACTTATGGCTGATTACGTGAATTGGACATTTTGATTCACCGTGACCTTGACCTTTGACCTCAACCTTTCAAAATTTAATCAATTCCAGCCTTTTACGTAACAGTTAAATCCCTGCAATTTTCATTAATCTACAATTGAAATTGTGGTCAGGAAGCTGTTTACAAACAAACAGACACACCAAAATAGGGAGTAAAACATAACCTCCTTCCAGCTTCGCTGGCGGAGGTAATAAATTTGATTTCCTTCTGTTCTTCAGAGCTAAGGTAAATGTTTGAATTTAATCAAAAGAGGTCTTGGTGCGTGTAACCTCCATAGTCTACGGGTAATAAACTCCACATCTGGCGTTATCGCCGTTTACCTTAAGTAACGACCTTGTGGTGTTGACTTCCCAACTAAACCCTATTTTATGTTTACACTTTATGACGGCCTCAATAGCTTTGGTATATCAGGTATTATTTAAATAATGAATAATTGAAGATGAAGATAGTATATAAAGCTTTACTTGTTACTACAACAACAATAACAACAACAACAACAATAATAATAATAATAATAATGATAATAATAATGTATTTTATAAATTGTAATGATTTAATAACAAAATCCTAAAAATAAAAAAATAAAAAACACTTCGTTATGTTATGTCATTTACTGTAATTGCCTTTAAAAGGGTCAATTTAAAGGTTTAAAGATCGCTTATGAATGGAAGAGGCAAGGGACAGTGACATTGCCCTATCAAGCAGGACAATGCTATAGACTTAAACGCTGATGATCAGTGCCCAAGCCCCCTTCTCCACCCAAGCTAGGACCAAGTAGGGCCAGGCAATGACTGTTGATGACTCAGCAGATAAGTCTATAGGCTCCCCCAACCCACCATTAGCTTATAACGATGGTGAGGTTACAGCGATTAAAGGAACAAAAGAGTGTCAGA
>NC_090753.1:56275369-56280369 GCF_036898095.1 Palaemon carinicauda
ACCGAGCAACTTCCCACCGGACATCTTCCCCACCGAACAACTTCCCCACCGGACATCTTCCCCACCAGACATCTTCCCCACCGAACAACTTCCCACCAAACAACTTCCCCACCGACATCTTCCCCACCGAACAACTTCCCACCGGAAATCTTCCCCACCGGACATCTTCCCCACCGAGCAACTTCCCACCGGACAACTTCCCCACCGGACATCTTCCCCACCAAACAACTTCCTCACCGGACATCTTCCCCACCGGACAACTTCCCACCAAACAACTTCCCCACCGGACATCTTCCCCACCAGACAACTTCCCCACCGGACATCTTCCCCACCGGACATCTTCCCGACGGACAACTTCCCCACCGGACATCTTCCCACCAGACAACTTCCCCACCGGACATCTTCTCCACGCGACATCTTCCCCACCGGACATCTTCCCCACCGGACAACTTCCCCACCGGACAACTTCCCACCGGACAACTTCCCCACCGGACGTCTTCCCCACCAAACAACTTCCTCACTGGACATCTTCCCCACCGGACAACTTCCCACCAAACAACTTCCCCACCGGACATCTTCCCCACCGGACATCTTCCCCACCAGACAACTTCCCCACCGGACATCTTCCCCACCGGACATCTTCCCGACCGGACAACTTCCCCACCGGACATCTTCCCCACCAGACAACTTCCCCACCGGACATCTTCTCCATCGGACATCTTCCCCACCAAACAACTTCCTCACCGGACATCTTCCCCACCAAACATCTTCCCCACCGAACAACTTCCCCACTGGACAACTTCCCACCGGACATCTTCCCCACCGGACAACTTCCCCACAGACAACTTACTCACCGGACATCTTCCCCACCGGACATCTTCCCAACCGAACAACTTCCCCACCGGACATCTTCCCCACCGGACAACTTCCCCACCGGACATCTTCCCCACCAACTTCCTCACCGGACATCTTCCCCACCAGACAACTTCCCCACCGGACATCTTCCCCACCGGACATCTTCCCCACCGGACAACTTCCCCACCGAACAACTTCCCCACCGGACATCTTCCCCACCGGACAACTTCCCCACCGAACAACTTCCCCACCGGACAACTTCCTCACCGGACATCTTCCCCACCGAACAACTTCCCCACCGAACAACTTCTCCACCGAACAACTTCCCCACCGAACAACTTCCCCACCGGACATCTTCCCCACCGGACAACTTCCTCACCGAACAACTTCCTCACCGGACAACTTCCCCACCGGACATCTTCCCACCGAACAACTTCCCCACCGAACAACTTCCCCACCGGACAACTTCCCACCGAACAACTTCCCCACCGGACAACTTCCTCACCGGACATCTTCCCTACCGGACATCTTCCCCACCGAACAACTTCTCCACCGAACAACTTCCCCACCATAATGTTATAAGCCATGTAAAGTAATAAAAGTAAGCATTTTCTTGACATCTAAATTAATCACAAATCCGCATTGCAAATCCGCTATTACTCTCTCGGGGATATTTTTTAAGGAATGCTAAAGGATTTGATCATTTATAGGAAATATTTTTTAAAGCATTCTCATTCAAGTGTTATATGCTTATAATATACTTAGCTGGTGGGGAATATATATATATATATATATATATATATATATATATATATATATATATATATATATATATATATATATATATATATATATCCCTTTTCTGAGTGGAGATATACCGGAGTGAACGGGTTTGTACAGTATGGCCAAGATCAGCAAAGCTGTACTTGTCGAGGCCATCTATACTAGTTTGGTTTGCTGTGAGTGGTCAGACAAAAAATCTTGCACCATCACCAATCTCAAGTTGGCCATCGTTTGATGAAAACTGGCCAAACCCCAGACATTAATAAGGACATGTCTGAGGCCTTTGTCCTGCAGGGGACTAGAACGGTTGTATTTGTTATTGTGTGTGTATATGTGTGTGTGTGCGTGTATATATATATATATATATATATGCAGTTTATATATATATATATATATATATATGTATATATATATGTATATATATGCAGTTTATATATATATATATATATGTATATATATATATATATATCCTCAAAATAACAGATGAAAATATTGAAATCCCAACACGTTTCATTTGAGAGAGAGAGAGAGAGAGAGAGAGAGAGAGAGAGAGATAGAGAGAGAGAGAGAGAGAGAGAGAGAGAGAGAGAGAGAGATAGAGAGAGAGAGAGAGAGAGAGAGAGAGAGAGAGAGAGATCACATACGAGTCACCGTAACGCCAACTGGAATTATTAGGAGAAACAATTCAGGGTTGATAGTTATTCCAGGCACATGACGTCACGTCTGACCACAGGCGGTGGCATTTTTAGTCCATAACAGCTGAGGAGGAAGACGGGAAGTCAAGGAGATAATCCAGGGTCCTCTGACTTGTATGGGATGGAGGATCTCTCTCTCTCTCTCTCGTTCCCAAAACACACACACACACACACATATATATATATATATATATATACATATACATATTTGTGTGTAAATAAATATATGCACGCAATTTGCCTACTAATCTATTTTACTATCAGTTTTTAAATACTGAAAAAAAAAACTAACTCTTAATTATTATTGAATTCGTGGAACACATAAATGATCCTTCGCTCTCTATACAACATAAAATCACCCACTTGCTATATATAAAATATCTAAGACGAGCTTCAGCCGGGATAAAATATACAGTTGACCATATTTCCGATCGGTTTAAACTTGAAGTTTAAAGAATTATCTCCCAGACTTCAAAGGGCTACCAATAAAATAATTTTCGTCAGGTTTATCGATAACTTTGAACGGAAAGTTTAAAAAATCACTTCTCAAAGGACTACAACTAAAAAATTTATTATAGATATCTTTTTGAGTTTATTTTATGGCCTTGTCAGTTACTTGGATTTCATAGCAGGGAATGTGAACATATGGGTATGTCCTTCTACAACAGGAAATGGAATATTTATTATTATTATTATTATTATTATTATTATTATTATTATTACCTCGGCCAAGGAAGGTTATAAAATCGAATCGGTTTATTATTTATCTAATTATTTATTTGTCTGTATTTCTGTATGTCTGTGGGCAGGATTACGTCAAAACTACTCGACGGATTTAAACGAAAATTTCACCGCAGATAGATCTTAGGCTTTGGACGACTCCCTTAAAATTCGGAGATGATCCAGATCCGGATTTGCATTTATCGCCATCTACATTCAGCAAATGAAAAATGGATTCGCAGTCCGTAGAGTTTAGTTAAATGTTACAGGATACAGTACTCCTCCAGGACCAGCACATGGAAAAAGAAGTTTTTTCCGTAGACTTCAATATAATGTTGGTAATATTCATTGGCGGAGTTCTGTAATCTCTGACTATTATTATTATTATTATCATTATTATTATTATTATTATTATTATTATGAAAGTCCAGAATGGATATTTTGAGTTGACTCAACCCATGCTTTACTAACGACAAAATTTCATCTGAAATTAGCAGTAGAAATTTGAATTCCAAAGAATGTTTATTACGTGAAAAACGAGGAATTCAAAATAAAATTGACTTCCTGAAACTGATGATATATTCACATAACTGAAATCATTAACGTGGAGGGCCAATCCTTTGAATTATTGAGGCTTTGAAGAAAGCCATCTCAAAGTTTTAAAATTATACTTTAAGAATCTTCTTCCAGAATCAAAGAGTTTCTGAGTTTACCGGAATAGCGGTTGAAGTTTTCTTTTCAAACTGGAATCACAGAAATATGGCAAATTCAGAACAGATGTACTAAAATTAGCAATCTCGTGGTGGCCTATTGGAAACGTCCCTGCCTGGCGTTCTGCCAGACGGGAGATCGAATCCCTCTCAAACTTGATTGTTTCCTATAGTGTCTGTAACCTCGCCATCCTTGTGAGCTAGGGACGGCGGTTTTGGGAAAGCATATAGGTCTACTTGTTGAATCATCAGCAGCCATTGCCTGGTTCTTCATGGTTCTAGCTTGGGTGGAGGAAGACCTTGGGCGCTGATCATATGAATATACGGTAAGTCTCTAAGCCTTTGTCACTGTCCCTTGGCTCTGCCATTCATGAGTGGCCCAAAGTAACCTAAGCAGACTCCTAAATCATCAGTTATATGACATTAAACTTGAAATGTACCAATATAGGAGTTAAAGTCACAAAAAAGCCCTAATTATTTCAATTAATTACAAAAACAGCATCTATCTATATGCCAAATGTTAATCATAAGCCAATTTGATATCTCACAACAGCAGAAATTAATCATACTCTTTAAAAAATCATGAAAATATTATTTTTACCCTCTATGAAATCATAAAGATATTTTCACCCTTATGAAATCAGGAAAATATTATTTCTACCCTTTATGAAATCATGAAAATATTAATTTTACCCTTTATGAAATAAAGAAAATATTATTTTTACCCTTCATAAAATCATGGAAATATTATTTTTACCCTTTATGAAATCATGGAAATATATTTTTTTCCTTTTTCTGAAACCGTGTAAATAATTTTTCTACTCTTTATGAAATCATGAAAATATTTTTACCCTTTATAAAATCATGCAAATATTTTTAAATATCCATGCGATGACTTGATAAACAGATCTTACATAACAAACAAAACATTATAATATCTCATAAGTGAGTTACTGTATTCAATCTTAATAAATATAACTTTAGATTCCTTGAAAATAGAGAAGAACATCCATCTAGCTAGAGCAATTGAAAGCAACAATTTGGAGAGATCTGATTGGCCATAACAAGGTAAGTTGTGATTGGTGGTTGCCTTGGGTCAGTGCAGTTCCACGTCGTAGTCAAAACAAGGTAAATCATTTCCGTGAAAATGTTTAAATTATTCAAACATAGATCTTTCAACTAAAACAATTTCCCATTTTACAAAGCAAAAAAGTAGTGTCTTAACTATTTGCATCCG
>NC_090753.1:56285369-56288181 GCF_036898095.1 Palaemon carinicauda
CGCTTTGATTCTGGTATAGTAGGTGGCCTACCGCTTTGATTGGGGTATAGTAGGTGGCCTACCGCTTTGATTCTGGTATAGTAGGTGGCCTACTGCTTTGATTCTGGTATAGTAGGTGGCCTACCGCTTTGATTCTGGTATAGTAGGTGGCCTACTGCTTTGATTCTGGTATAGTAGGTGGCCTACCGCTTTGATTCTGGTATAGTAAGTGGCCTACCGCTTTGATTGTGGTATAGTAGGTGGCCTACCGCTTTGATTCTGGTATAGTAGGTGGCCTACCGCTTTGATTGTGGTATAGTAGGTGGCCTACCGATTTGATTCTGGTATAGTATGTGGCCTATCAGATTTGAATGTGTCCTGCCTTCGATCAATTGGTACCGGGCTTCACAAGAAATTTATCACAGAGTTTTAGATGTGCAGAATTTTGTCACATATCACAGATTCATGGATGTTGGGAGCGGAATGATTGCACCAAAGGAAGCTAACGTTAAATGAATCAAAAGAATTGCCTGTTACTTTTAACAAGCAGTAAAGAGATTCTATAAATTACAAGTCCATAGAATAGAAGGTGTACTCACACGCAGCTTAAACTAGGATTAAAACTCGAGTTGCCATATATCGCTAGAAATTCGTGACGTCATCACGTATGCGACTACTGTAAGGGTCGGGCCTATTTGGGTACTAAATGTTATCAGCGTTAAATTGGGGGTAAATCAGAATACAAGGCATGATAATAGTAGATTTGGAAATTTTCTATTGATTATTTATTATTGGAATATATATTTAAACTATACAACAAATCATACAGGATATAGTCAGTAATAATGTTAATGTTTCATATGCTTTTGATCATTGGTGCAATAAGGGTGTTTGCATCCGTTCATATCGTCTCTCTGTCCCTTCCTCTGCCTACTTAAAAAAGACGACGCAGACGAAGACGACGCACACGAAGACGATGAAGACGAAGACCACGAAGACGATGGAGACGACGACGAATGTTCTTTCATTTTTTAAAAATAGGGCTCCCAGGTTTCATTTTTTTAAAAATAAGGGTGTTTGCATCCATTCATATCGTATCTCTGTCCCTTCCTCTGCCTACTTGAAAAAGACGAGGCAGACGAAGACGACGCACACGAAGACGATGAAGACGAAGACCACGAAGACGACGGAGACGACGACGAAGGTTCTTTCATTTTTTGAAAATAGGGCTCCCCAGGTTTCATTTTTTTAAAAATAAGGGTGTTTGCATCCATTCATATCGTATCTCTGTCCCATCCTCTGCCTACTTGAAAAAGACGACGCAGACGAAGACGACGCACACGAAGACGATGAAGACGAAGACCACGAAGACGACGGAGACGATGACGAAGGTTCTATCATTTTTTGAAATAGGGCTCCCCAGATTTTATTTTTTCAAAATAAGGGTGTTTGCAATCGTTCAAATCGTATCTCTGTCCCTTCCTCTGCCTACTTGAAAAAGACGAGGCAGACGAAGACGACGCACACGAAGACGATGAAGACGAAGACCACGAAGACGACGGAGACGACGACGAAGGTTCTTTCATTTTTTGAAAATAGGGCTCCCCAGGTTTCATTTTTTTAAAAATAAGGGTGTTTGCATCCATTCATATCGTATCTCTGTCCCATCCTCTGCCTACTTGAAAAAGACGACGCAGACGAAGACGACGCACACGAAGACGATGAAGACGAAGACCACGAAGACGACGGAGACGATGACGAAGGTTCTATCATTTTTTGAAAATAGGGCTCCCCAGATTTTATTTTTTTCAAAATAAGGGTGTTTGCAATCGTTCAAATCGTCTCTCTGTCCCTTCCCCTGCCTACTGGAAGAAATTATACTAGCTATCCATTTTCGACTCCTTTTTTTTTTTTTTTTTTTTTTTTTTTTTTGGTCACTCAGATCTCATTTTTTAAAAATAAGGGTGTTTGCATCCGTTCATATCGTCTCTCTGTCCCTTCCTCTGCCTACTTAAAAAAGACGACGCAGACGAAGACGACGCACACGAAGACGATGAAGACGAAGACCACGAAGACGATGGAGACGACGACGAATGTTCTTTCATTTTTTAAAAATAGGGCTCCCAGGTTTCATTTTTTTAAAAATAAGGGTGTTTGCATCCATTCATATCGTATCTCTGTCCCTTCCTCTGCCTACTTGAAAAAGACGACGCAGACGAAGACGACGCACACGAAGACGATGAAGACGAAGACCACGAAGACGACGGAGACGATGACGAAGGTTCTATCATTTTTTGAAAATAGGGCTCCCCAGATTTTATTTTTTTCAAAATAAGGGTGTTTGCAATCGTTCAAATCGTCTCTCTGTCCCTTCCCCTGCCTACTGGAAGAAATTATACTAGCTATCCATTTTCGACTTTTTTTTTTTTTTTTTTTTTTTTTTTTTTTTTTTTTTTTTTTTTTTTGGTCACTCAGATCTCATTTTTTAAAAATAAGGGTGTTTGCATCCGTTCATATCGTCTCTCTGTCCCTTCCTCTGCCTACTTAAAAAAGTCGACGCAGACGAAGACGACGCACACGAAGACGATGAAGACGAAGACCACGAAGACGATGGAGACGACGACGAATGTTCTTACATTTTTTAAAAATAGGGCTCCCAGGTTTCATTTTTTTAAAAATAAGGGTGTTTGCATCCATTCATATCGTATCTCTGTCCCTTCCTCTGCCTACTTGAAAAAGACGACGCAGACGAAGACGACGCACACGAAGACGATGAAGACGAAGACCACGAAGACGACGGAGACGATGACGAAGGTTCTATCATTTTTTGAAA
>NC_090753.1:56288681-56321181 GCF_036898095.1 Palaemon carinicauda
TAATTTTCTATTCTCAGGAAAGGTGTTCTCTTAGCTTAATTTTCTATTCTCAGGAAAGGTGTCGTTTTATCTTAATTTTCTATTCTCAGGAAAGGTGTCGTTTTAGTTTAATTTTCTATTCTCAGGAAAGGTGTCGTTTTAGCTTAATTTTCTATTATCTGGGAAGGTGTCGTTTTAGCTTAATTTTCTATTCTCAGGGAAGGTGTCGTTTTATCCTAATTTTCTATTCTCAGGAAAGGCGTCGTTTTAGCCTAATTTTTTATTCCCAGGAAAGGTGTCATTTTAGCTTAATTTTCTATTTTCAGGAAAGGTGTCGTTTCAGCTTAATTTTCTATTCTCAGGAAAGGAGTCGTTTTAGCTTAATTTTCTATTCTTATGCAAGGTGTCATTTTAGCTTAATTTTCTATTATCAGGAAAGGTGGTTTTATCTGAATATTCTATTCTCAGGAAAGGTTTTGTTTTATCTTAATTTTCTATTCTCAGGAAAGGTGTCATTTTAGCCTAATTTTCTATACTCAGGAAAGGTGTCGTTTTAGATAAATTTTCTATTCTCAGGAAAGGTGTATTTTTGCTTAGTTTTCTATTCTCAGGAAAGGTGTTGTTTTAGCTTAATTTTCTATTTTCAGGAAATGTGTTGTTTGAGCTTAATTTTCTATTTTCAGGAAAGGTGTCATTTTAGCTCAATTTTCTATTCCCAGGAAAGGTGTCATTTTAGCTTAATTTTCTATTCTCAGGAGAGGTATTGTTTTAGCTTAATTTTTTATTCTCAGGAAAGGTGTCGTTTTAGCTTAATTTTGTATTCTCAGGGAAGGTGTTATTTTAGCTTAATTTTCTTTTCTCTGGGAAGGTGTCGTTTTATCTTAAATTTCTATTCGCAGGAAAGGTGTCATTTTAGCTTAATTTTCTATTCTCAGGGAAGGTATTGTTTTAGCTTAATTTTCTGTTCTCTGGGAAGGTGTGGATTTATCTTAATTTTCAATTCTCGGGAAAGGTGTCATTTTAGCTTAATTTTCTGTTATCAGGAAAGTTGTCGTTTTAGATACATTTTTTATTCTCAGGAAAGGTGTATTTTAGTTTAATTTTCTATTCTCAGGAAAAGTGTCGTTTAGCTTATTTTTTTATTCTCAGGAAAGGTGTTGTTTTAGTGTAATTTTCTATTGTCGGGAAAGGTGTTGTTTTAGCTTAATTTTCTATTCTCAGGAAAGGTCACGTTCTAGCTTAATTTTTTATTCTCAGGAAAGGTGTCATTGTAGCTTAATTTTCTATTCGCAGGATAGGTGTCGTTTTAGCTTAATTTTCTATTCTCAGGAAAGGTGTTGTTTTAGCTTAATTGTCTATTCTCAGGAAAGGTGTCGTTTTAGCTTAATTTTCTATTCTCAGGGAAGGTGTTGTTTTAGCTTAATTTTTCTGTTCTCTGGGAAGGTGTCGTTTTATCTTAATTTTTCTATTCTCAGGAAAGTTGTCATTTTAGCTTGATTTTATATTCTCAGGAAAGGTGTCGTTTTATCTTAATTTTCAATTTTTAGGAAAGGTGTCGTTTTAGCTTGATTCTCTATTCTCAGGAAAGGAGTCATTTTAGATCGATTTTTTATTCTCAGGAAAGGTGTATTTTTGCTTAATTTTCTATTTTCAGGTAAGGTGTCGTTTTACCTTAATTTTCTATTCTCAGGAAAAGTATTGTTTTAGCTTAATTTTCTATTCTCAGGAAAGGTGTTGTTTTAGCTCAATTTTCTATTATCAGGAAACGTGTCGTTTTAGCTTAATTTTCTCTTCTCAGGAAAGGTGTTGGTTTAGCTCAATTTTCTACTCAGGAAACTGATTACATCTTCCATCTGAGGTAGATGTTTTTTTTTTTTTTCATTTCGTGGACAGATGGCATTTTTCATTCGGAGGATAGGTGTTATTTTTTATTTTTAGGACAGCTATGACTTGATATTCTGAGGACAGATATTATTTTAGCTTAATTTTCTCTTTTGAGGATATATAATATACCATTGTAGCTATATTTTCATTCCGAAGAAAGATGTATCTGTATCTTTATTTTCTATTTTGACAAATGATATTTTATCCGCTAAAGACGGATGCAATTTTAACGTAAATTCTTATTCCGAGTTTTGTCATAAAGTTATCATAGTCTCTTTTAGCCATGATTTCTTAACTTCTCTTTTAAATCATATTTTAACAGTATTGTCACAAGACGTATTATGTCAATTTGTTCCCCTAAACAAGCACCCTAAACAAACACATTATATTTACCTTTCATAACAATATCAAATCATCAGATACCACATATTCCCTTACCTGTAAATGGGCGTCTCATTTTCCTCTAAGTACCAGAGCGTAAGAAGAGGGGCATCATCTACAGGGATGCGAATGGTACAGGGAAGAGAAGCATTGAAACCAGATACCACCTCGACCTGGGTCACTTCGTTTTCAGTTCCTGCAAAAAACGAAACGAAACCATGTCAGAGCAATGGTTAATTTATCCTAAAAAGTGCACAGAGTAAATTAACTTATATTTGTAAATATATGCTTATTACCATTTAGTGTAAAGGTTTGAATGCCGCTCATGAATGGTAGAGGCTGGAATAAAACTAACAGAATAATGTGTAGTATTGACCCTAATGATGGAGAACGCATGACTATTAGAATTAACTGCATAAGTTAACCCAAACATGAGCTTATCTATTGTTTCAAAGTTCTAATAACAAGGAAAGTGAAAAATAAAACCCTTCATAGCCACGTGACGTTTAAAAGGTTTAAAGGCTCCTCATGAATGACGCAGGCAAGGGACAGTGACATTGCCCTATCAAGCAATACAATGCCCTAGAGTCTGACCATATACGAGTCTACATATGATCAGTGCCCAACCCCCCTCTCCACCCAAGCTAGGGCTAAGGAGGGCCAAACAATGGCTGCTGATAACTCAGCAGATAAACCTATTGGGTACCTCAAATCCCCTATCCTTAGCTCTTTGTCTGCATCTTTTCCCACTTTTATTTGGGGTCGATGTGCAGATAAAGAAGAGTGTTGATAACTAGAAGAATGTTTGGAAGATTGAAAGACGTGTACGTGTTTAGGGGTATGGCTAACGGTATGTCTGATAATTTTTTGGTGGAAGGAAAACTAGTTGTAGCAAAAGACTGGGGGAATAAAGTTGTGGGTGTAAACGGGAGCTAGTGAGGGTTGAAGAGTTAATAAAACCGGAGGTAAAAAGTGAATATGAAGAAAGGTTGAAAATGGCATATGACAGAGTGAATGTGAGAGAAACTGGTAATTTAGAGGAGTGGAAGCTAGTAACAGAAAATTTTGTTGGGATAGTAAGTGATTTGTTTAGCAAGATGATTGTTGGAGGCACCATGAGGAAGGGTAATGAATGGTGGAATGAAGGAGTGAAGGTAAAAGGGGAAGAGAATAAGAGGGCTTTTGAAGAATGGCTGCAGAGTAATAGTATAGAAAAATATAAAAGATATAGAGAGAAAAATATGGAAGTAAAACGCAAGGTAACTGAGAGAAAGATAATGGCTGACCTGAGGTGGGGTCAGGGATTGGGTCGTTCATATGAAGAGAATAAGAAGTTTTGGAAAGACGTGAAGAGAGTAAGGAAGGCTGGTACGAAAAGAAAAGAGACAGTGAAAGATGGAAATGGAAAGCTGTTAACAGGTGAGGAGGCAAGGAAAAGGTGGGCAGAATATTTTGAAAGTTATCAACACAATCCATTAAAGCCCTTTCTACCACTTTTTGAAAAAGCTAGAACTTATCACTCATCTTTTGCTGAACACATATATCTACTACTACTACTACTACTACTACTACTACTACTACTAATAATAATAATAATAATAATAATAATAATAATAATAGTAATTCAATCTGGGATATACAGTATAGGGGAAGGTTGCTCTCCAAGTGGAAAAGTGAAATCCTGTATGAGATCCCCGTAGAGTTTTTTTATTTTTGCAAATAACCATATGAAATTGCCCATTTCTGTGGCTGAGGTCTCGTGAAAGCAGGGTAAACAGTGAGAAAATCAAATGCTGCCCTGGTTTTTAATAGCGATCCCTTTGTTGTAGCCTTGGTGAGAGGTGCAGAGCCCCAGAACTGAGAGAAACCCGGACGATATCAGTGGAGAAGAGCTTGTGAGCTTGGGGAAGAATTCTAAATTTTGATATACTGTATATATATATATATATATATATATATATATATATATATATATATATATATATATATATATCTATATATATATATAGATATATATATATATATATATATCAATATATATATATATATATATATATATATATATATATGTATATATATATCTATATATCAATATATATATATATATATATATATATATGTATATATATATCTATATATCAATATATATATAGATATATATATATATATATATATATATATATATATATATGTATATATATATATATGTATATATATATATATGTATATATATATGTATATATATATATATATATATATATATATATATATATATACATATATATATATATATATATATATATATATATATATATATATATATATATATGTATATATATATATATACATATATATAATTCAAGACCGATAGAAAAATTTTACATACTCGAAAATCAAATGTTTCAAGTATTATATGATTTAAAATCCTTCACAGAAAAGAGATAAAACAAGCAGCAGCTCATTTAACGAAAATAAAGAGAAAATGTTAATTAATTATCTACAAAAAAAATCTAGTTTTTTTTAGATAAAAGACCAGATTTAACAAAATAAGACCAAAGTGTTTAATTAACACTGAAATTGAATTATGTTTGTTTTAGATCTGGGCGTTAATAATTAAATTCTTAACTACAAATTTTAACGGTTGATGCTGGTGTAGAAGTACGCAAATGCATACATATATGTATATGTATTTATGTACATACCACCTAATTTTATATCTATCTACCAGGTTATATATATATATATATATATATATATATATATATATATATATATATATGCATATATATATATATATATATATGCATATATATATATATGCATATATATATATATATATATATATATATGCATATATATATATATATATATATATATATATATATATATATATATATATATGCATATATACATATGTATATATATATATATATATATGCATATATATTTAGATATATATATATATATATATATATATATATATATATATATATATATATATATATATGTATATAGATATTTACATAAATGCAATAATCTAGTCCACTGCAGGGCAAAGGACTTAGAGATGTCAATTCATGTGTGGGATTTGGACAATTTTCATCGCCATGCTAGACAACTATGGACTGGTGATGGTGGGATATTTTCGTCTGGTTCAATTGCAGGTGACTTAGGAAGGTTTTTGTGACTCCTCAAGGTGAAACACCTAGGCTTTTGAATCCTTCCCTTCTCCACTCTAATTCGAGGGGAGGAGGTAGGAATGGGGGAAGAACCCCTGGGTGCCATCGTAGACACACGTTGGTAGCCTTCAGCCGTCGAACGGTACTTGGTTTCAGGTGTTGTCTCAATAACACAGGAAAATAAAGTGTCAAGCAAAGTTCAATATTTCGAAATCGCGAAAAAATGGAAAACTCTACGGACAAAGGTCTGAAGATTTCAGTTACTCGCTTGTTAAAGATGATCCTTTCACTAGCTTGTTTTTCTCTACTGATCTTTACAAGTTTACTTTGAATAATATTACGCTCCCCTACTGATGACTAAAATAGCGCAGTTACTGACAGAGCGCAGTATTGACAAAAGTAGAAATATATATATATATATATATATATATATATATATATATATATATATATATATATATATATATATATATATATATATATATATATATTATCATATCAAATATTCGTTATTTTACCGTTTTTTCTTTTATTCGAAGTAACCTGTATGAAAATAAATGAATTTGATATTTTGTTGCTTGTTCCAGTCCAAAGATACATGTAGTAAAAATGAAAAATTATATTTTGTTATATATTGAAAAAGTAGCAGAAATTGGAAGCGTATTTCAACTAGACTAATACCACGCAATGCTTTCCAGTAATGAGTGTATGAGCTAAGGATAGGGTTTTGGGGAATCTGTAGGATGAGTCATCAGCAGCTGTTGCCTGATCCTCCTTGGTCTTAGCTTGGGTGGACAGTGGCTTGGCTGACGGCTCAGGTAGGGGATACTTCCGCCAATTTTGCCTGGTGTGTAAATAGGATCTGAAAGGATTCTTTGTAGTTTTGTCTCAGTCCCTGAAGGAGGAAATTAGAATTTCAGGAAAGAATGGTTTTATCAATGCCCTTTTATTATTATTATTATTATTATTATTATTATTATTATTATTATTATTATTATTATTATTTTCTTAATAATGGTCTACAGAGACTGGTTGGTTATAATGTGGGGTTCTGAGTCACATCCAGCTTCCTTAGGAATCCATCACTTTCCTGTCTATATGTTGTGTTGCAAGTAGCACGCTCTTTTGCACAAGTCCTGGGGCTATATCGGCTCCTATCTTTTCAAGATTCCTTTTCAATGATTTAGGTATGGTTCCTAGTGCTCCTTTGATTATTATTATTATTATTATTATTATTATTATTATTATTATTATTATTATTATTATTATTATTAATAATAATATTTATAGGCTCTAACAGGCAAAAATAACCCAGTGAAGTAATGAATGGAAGTAAGGAAATAAACAAATTATCAAATATAAAGTATCTTAAGACTGTCATACAGGAACTATGAATACAGATTTATGTCAGCCTGTTCATTATGAATACACACTTATGTTAGCCTCTTCAATATGAATACAGATTTATGTCACCATGTTCTTTATGAATACACACATGTCAGCCTGTTCATTATGATTAAAGACTTATGTCAGCCTGTTCAATATGAATACAGACTTATGTCAGCATGTCCAACATAAAAAAAAAAAACTTTCACTGCACGTTTGAACTACTGAAGGTCCACCGATTCACCATTGATGTAAGCAGTGATAATGACCTCTTTATATTTTGTCAATAATAGCTATTAATATCTGCAGGGGATTATAACAGGTTCCTTTCTGAAGGCGGAGTTATAATTATCTAGCCGAATAAGTTGCCCCTTTGAATAATGATAATAGTGGAATAAGCTGTCCCCCTTTGAATAATGATAATAGTTAGTTTTTATTGAACAATAAATTTTCCTCGGGATTCTAGACCATTTTTTAACTTTATTATTATTATTATTATTATTATTATTATTATTATTATTAATTTCATCATCATCATCATCATCATCATCATCATCATCATCATTATTATTATTATTATTATTATTATTATTATTATTATTTAGCAAAATTATGAAATAAGAAAAATTAACCTTCATCCTATATAATCATATTACCAATAAAAAAAGCTATTATAAGACTTTTTTTTAATAAGATATTCGAGGATTACAAAATGAAACCAGCTGTACCTTCAAAGTATTGATATTTATTATATTCTCTGTAATACTCCATGGCAATTTGATTCCCACACGACAGCACCAAGAAGAAGAAAGAAAATAATAACAATCATTACAAACACATCTTTGTAAACACACACTGTTAAAAAAAAAACCGTAATTTTAATCGGATATTCTCCGTAAAAATATACTGTTTTCAGCCTTATTTCAGGAAAATACAGGCGACCGTAATTTTACCATACTTTATTATGTATTATGTCAATATATCCATTATTAAAAAACGTTAAATACCTGGCAACATTTATTCCAGGATTTTCACCGTTGTTTACGGCAAATGTTTAAACATGGCCCAACCGTTCTATAAAACACTCTCGCCACTTTTAGTTTCGTCTTGGACGTGTTTATTCTGCGCCAAGCGACACAGATCTAGGAAGCGGTTTCCCTCACTGCCACTGGTCACGTGATTCACAACCCACTTCCACTTCACAAACCCAGTCTTCCTTCCCTCCTCCTCTTCTTTGCCAGGCGTTCCGTCTTGCTGTTGAGCGGCCCTGGCTTTGGCTTCGTTTTCCGCGTTCGTTTTAGGCACCTCGGAAGCGTCTTTGGACGCCTTCGTTAGTGGTGAATCTCTCTTCAGGAGGGAGAGCCTGCTCTGGAATCCGCCGGGGTTTTCAGGCTGTTTTGTGGCACTGGTGGGCGTGGCCGAAGAGCAGACCACGCCAGGGCCTAGGTTGTCAGACTGGTATTATAGTAGGTTGATAGTTAGAAGATATGTGACAATTTACTTTAGGTTACCAAAAAAAAAGGGTGCGGGCGGGGGTTTGGTGTGTAGTTAAAAGAGGTTTCTAGCAGCACTAAGGATAATTACTTTTGGTAAACGAATAATCAATAAATATTAATTTGGTATAAATTTTCTTACTAATGATTCATAATTAAATAAAAGCTAATGGTATGAATGATCATACATGTCATTGAGTATATGTACAGCTGGACACAAGAATTCCTATCACATCTCACTCTGAGGAAATACACCCTGTCACACCCTTACTGCACAGCGAGTAACCAATCTGATAAGCATAGAAAGAGATTGCATCAGTGACCGCCAGGTCTACACGCAGGAACTTTCCGCCCAGAAAGGGTGTGACAGGGTGTATCTCCTCAGAGCAAGGTGTGCCCGATACTCATGTGTCCAACTGTACACACACACACACACATACACACACATATATATATAAGAAACTAACTGAATGACGGTGCCTGAGATTAATAGTTAGATCAGGAATAAGAAATTTGATAGACCGCAAGTGTTTGTCCTGCAAATTAAGATGACAGTCTGCACCCAAAAATCAGATAGGAGAACAACACTCGAAAAAGGGCAAAACATGAACACTTCTTCAGAATAGATCACCCAAAAATCTGAAAAGACTTGCTCAATAAGACAATTTATTTGTGTAATTGAAGAAGTAGACCTAATGTGTTTCTCAAAAGTAAATATGTAATTGAGAGTCACACCTAAAATTTGAAGTGAGTTGTATATAGTTGAAGAAACATTATCAATGCAAAAATCTGGAAGTTGACGAGCCACTGTCCTCGACCTACTTACAATCATACTTTGACTTTTGTTAGGGATCGATTTCATGCCCCATAATTTTATCCATGCACTAGTTATAGCTAGATCTCTATTAAGGGATTCAGCAACCCCAAATCTACATTCAAGAGATGGAATTGATGCGAAGAGAGTAGCATCATCTGCATATGCAACAAGCTTGTTTTCTAGGTCAAACCACATGTCATTTGTATATAATATGAAAAGTAAGGGGCCAAGAACACTACCCTGTGGAACACCAGATATCACATTCCTATACTCACTATGGTGCCCATAAACAACAACACTTTGCGATCTATTAATTAAAAATTCAGTAATGGCCTCATGATTAACACGGTCAAAGGCAGCACTAAAACCAAGGTTAATTATACGATGTTCATGACCATAATGAAGAGATTTTGTACAGTATTGGAGGTAGCAAGAAGGACATCACATGCACTAAGGCCTTTATGAAATACAAATTGCAAACTGGGGAATGGATTAGTACCATCAGAATACCCTTTTAGACGTTTTGCCAAAACACGTTCGAAAACTTTATATAATATAGGAGTTATGGAAAATGGGCGGTAATGAGCCGGGCTAGAGCTGATTATAATTAATAACATAAACTTGACTGTCCCCATTCTCGAAAAGAGCT
This sequence comes from Palaemon carinicauda, assembly GCF_036898095.1. Classification (NCBI taxonomy): domain Eukaryota; kingdom Metazoa; phylum Arthropoda; class Malacostraca; order Decapoda; family Palaemonidae; genus Palaemon; species Palaemon carinicauda. The sequence goes on from NC_090753.1 coordinate 56,298,450, forward strand.
CACTATCAAACGCTAGAACTGATCTACGATTTACAATAAATCTCTCAATACTTTAATAAATAGAAAACCAGATTATGGATGCAATAGCTGCACAGAGGAGATATTTATAGGAATTATTCTGAATGAAATCTTCAATGCACAGTTAAGCGTTGCAAATGTTTTATTGCAATTCCAAATAATGCGGAAAAAAATTACCTTGATGACGCTTATGAATAATTGTCAAGATGCAACAATAACCTTCACATCTGACTATTTATTAATTCAACTATATATTCTTGACAATTAATATTTAAATTATTATTATTAAGAAAGCATTCATTATCCTTCATAGACAATATTTAGATACAGCATTAGTATTAGCGTATATAAATCAACAACAGCAACAACAACAACAACTAATGCAACAGTTTCTAGTCCAGTATAGGACAAAGGTCTAAGATGTGTCCTTATTCATTCTGGAGTTTGGCCATTTGCGACCGTTTATAGTTCATCATAAGACAAAGGTCTCAGACATGTCCTTATTTATGTCTGGGGTTTAGCCATGTGTAACAGTTTGCAGTTCACCATAGAACAAAGGTGTCAGGCATGTCCTTATTCATTCTGGGGTTTGGACATTTACAACCGTTTGCAATGCACTATATGACAAAGGTCTCAGACATGCCCTTATTCATGTCTTGGGTTTGGACATTTGCAACCGTTTCTATTTCACTATAAAACCAAGGCTTCAGACATGTCTTTATTCATGCCTTGGGTTTGGTTATTTGCAAATGTGTTTAGTTCACTATAGGACAAAGGCATCAGACATGTCCTAATTCATGTCTGGGGTTTTGCCATTTGCATCCGCTTCTATTTCACTTTAAAACAAAGGTCTCAGACATGTCTTTATGCATGTCTGGGGTTTGGCTATTTTGCACCCGTTTCTAGTTCACTATATGTCAAAGGCACAGACATGTCCTTATTCATGTCTGGGGTTTGGCCATTTCAAACCGTTTCCAGTTCACTATAGGACAAAGGCAAGACATGTCCTTATTCATGACTGGGGCTTGGTCATTTTCATCGCCACCGTGGAATGGTAATGCTGGGAGATTTTCGTCTGAGCGCGCACAGCAAACCAACCTAGTAAGGGTGACCCTGACTGATACAGTTTTGCTGATCCCTCTCACCACGTTACGTTATCCCCATTGTTAAGAAAGCCTTTAATATACTTCACAAATGACCAAAATATGTCAATGTCAAACACTAGCCCAAATTATCCATTTCAATCGCAGTATTCTTAACCACTACCCTATGATAGCCTTATAATTTAAGCAATCTTAAACATCCACTTAATCAACATAAACTCGCATCTAACGTGAACGGAGATATTCTTGCTGCTGGAATCTCCCTGGACGTTAGAGGCCTTGCAGTGGTAGTCTCCCGAATGGTCTCTAGTGACATGGTGGATGGCCAGGGTCGCTTCCTTCAGGATTGTGATCCCACTGCTGTTGGGGTTCAGCGCAACGCCCTGTCGGGGGGGGGGCGGTTGGTGGGATATATATATATATATGTATGTGTGTGTCTATATATATATATATATATATATATATATATATATATATATATATATATATATATATATATATATATATATATATATAAATATATATGTATGCTTGCTAGGACAATGTTACTGTCCCTTGCCTCTGCCATTCATGAGCGACCTTTAAACCTTATTCCTCTATCCTCAACAGTACAACGGTACTTTGGAACCTCCGCCCTCTAGGCTATGAGATTCGGGTTTGGAAATATCGGAATGAAGAGCAAAATATATTTGTTTTCATCCAAATAACAGATGCAAATAACTTGGAAGCTGATTCTCACGGGAAATTACATATTTGGATTATATGATTTTCACATTGAAAAATAGAATGCGTCGGTTTCTGAATGTCGACTAGTTTTGAAAAACCAAAAATGAAAAGGCTTTATAAATGAATGTTTGGTTTAGCTCTGATTAGCCTGGGATGATCCTGTGTTATGTAGTGGGTCGGTCAGGGCTTTGTAAGGAGAGAGAGAGAGAGAGAGAGAGAGAGAGAGAGAGAGAGAGAGAGAGAGAGAGAGTTTTACGTATGTTTATATATATATATATATAAATATATATATATATATATATATATATATATATATATATATATATATATATATATATATATATATATATATATATATATGTGTGTGTGTGTGTGTGTGTGTGTGTGTGTGTGGTGTGTTTGTGTGTTTATGTGTACACATATATACATGGTTGTTTTAGATTATGAAGAAGTTATTTTTTAATCTATTTTTATTTTTAATAATAGAACGACATTATTACCTCCACTAGGGAGGTTATAAAATCGAGTCGGTTTATTTATTTATTTATTTGTTCATTTGTTTATTTATTCATTTATTTATTTGTTTATTAATTAATTTGGCTGTGCGTCGGTGGACAGGATTACGTTAAAACTTCACAACGGAATATGATGAAATTTTTACCACAGATAGAGATCAGGTTGTGGATGACCCCATATAATTTTGGAGATGATCCGGTACCGGATCCGGGGTTACTTTTTTCACAATTTTAAAGATGAAGTCAAAACAAATTGACATATTGGATTTTCATCTAATTTCAACCATTGTTAGATATTATGCATCGGAAGAAACCATGGAAGTTTGGAAGGGGTATGGATCAAGATCATGATTCTGGGACAAAATTGCACTTTTCACCATCTGCTGTACCATCAGCATATGAAAAGTGGCAAACAATGTCCGTAGACTTTAGTTAAATGTTGGCAATATTCATTGGTGGAATTCCGAAATCTCTGATTGCTCTTATTACCCTTATATTCATCTCCTCTTTTCTTATTAAAATCTCCAAGTTTAAGTGATGAATTCTTTTAACGCCCCTTTTTTATATAGATATTTTCCTATTCGTAATTTTTATATTGTATCTAGGCGTACTTTTATAAATAAAACGACCTGTTACTTGCATATACTCCTGTGACGGCGCCGAGTAAGGGTGTGAACTCAAAGGCAGATTGGAAATGACTGAGTTATATTATTGTGGAACACTCTCCTTATATACAAAACCTCAAGGCAACAGGACATAACAAGTTCACAAGACAGACAATATTACAGAGGAAAAACCAGACAGGAATTTTCATGTTCGTTTTAGTGCGAGGGAGGAGCGAAGATACAAGCATAATATATACAAAAGGAATTATGTACAATTGTGTGAAACACGGTTGGTACATGGCTCCCCCCCTAAAAATGACATACTGTACATGTTAAATAGGGCGCCCTGATCTAGAGAGGCGAGGTGTAGGCGGGTCATCTGGCAGAAGATAAGCAGGTTTTAGACGATCAATGGAGACCCAGTCTTCTTTGCCCCGAATGTTTAGGAGGAATGTTTTCGGACTGCGTCGGATCACAGGGAAAGGGCCCGTGTAAGGGGGCGTTAGTGGTGGCTTGCTGGTGTCGTTGCGCAGGAAGACGTGCATTGCAGAGTGCAAGTCCGTTGGTATGTGATGCTTCGCTGGGGGCTTGTAAGTCTGGCGGCACGGAGTAAATTTTCCCACGACGTGACGTATGCGCTGGCGATCGTCGGAGGAGGTTGTAGAAGGAAAAAACTCGGCAGGGACGACCAACGGGTCGCCATACACCATTTCGGCTGCCGAGACGTCGAGGGCGTCTTTAGGAGTGGTCCTTAGTCCAAGGAGGACCCAGGGAAGCTGAGTAAACCAGTTGCAATCCTTGCAGCGGGACATTAAAGCTTCTTTGAGGGTGCGATGAAAACGTTCAACCATTCCATTGGCAGCGGGGTTGTAGGCCGTTGTCTGATGTAGGGTGATGCCCAGGAGATTCGCTAATGACGTCCATAATTGAGAGGTGAAAGTGGTTCCCCTGTCAGAAGTAATATGCTCAGGGATACCGAATCTTGAAATCCATCCAGAGAGTAAGGCAGATGTACATGAGGCGGACGTTGCAGTTTCTATGGGAATGGCTTCAGGCCAACGAGTGGAGCGGTCGATGACGGTAAACAGGTAACGATGTCCTTGTGATGTGGGTAGAGGGCCTACAACGTCGACGTGAATGTGTGCGAAACGACGCTGAGGTTGAGGAAAGGTGCCCACTCCTGAATCCGTATTTCGATGTACTTTGGAAGTTTGGCAAGAAGTACAGGCACGGACCCACTCCTTAGCATCCTTAGAAATGCCGTGTCAAATGAACTTTGCCTTCAGCAGCTGTGCAGTAGAACGGCACGAGGGATGTGAAAGGCCGTGGATGAAATCAAACACCTGTCGGCGTATGGGAGCAGGAATCCAAGGTCGCGGTCTACCAGTACTGACGTCACAGAGGAGGGTGGTGTTGGAGTCTTCGAGGGGAAAATCCTCCCAACGGAGGGACGTGCAGGATGTCCTACAAGCTTGATACTCTGGATCCTGTCGTTGGGCTTCAGCCAGGGCGTTGTAATCCAATCCCAGTTGAACGGCAGCCAACGTGTTTCTTGACAGGGCATCGGCAACGGGATTCATTTTCCCAGGGACGTATTGGAGGGTGCAATTGTATTCAGCCACGGCGGAGAGATGTCGGCGTTGACGGGTGGACCAGGCGTCAGACTGTCGAGTGAAGGCGTGCACCAGAGGCATGTGGTCTGTGCGAATGACGAAGGGCGTACCTTCTAAGAAATGGCGAAAGTGACGGACAGCCAAGTGCACCGCCAGCAATTCTCGATCGAAGGTAGAATAACCTGATTCTGCCTTGGACAGTTTTCTGCTGAAGTATGCCAATGGGCGGGGCGAGCCTTTGACCACCTGCTCGAGTACTGCACCAATAGCGACGTCGCTGGCATCGGTGGAGAGAAGGAGAGGGGCGTGTGGGATAGGAAAAGTGAGAGCCGCAGCAGTTGATAAGGCCTTCTTTGCATTGCAGAAGGCTGCTTCTTGAAGGGGACCCCACTTCAAGTCCTTTGGCTTGCCCTTGAGGGAGGTGTAGAGGGGAGCAAGAGTGGCGGCAATGGCTGGCAGAAAACGGTGATAATAGTTGATCATTCCCAAGAATTCCTGCAGAGCTTTGACGGTCGAGGGCGTGGGGAAATTCTGAACGGCTGCTACCAGGGTGCCCTAAGAACTGGACTACAAGGCCGTTTTGTTGCAGGCGGTCGAGCACGATGCGCAGGTGACGGAGGTGTTCCTCTTTTGAGGAGGAGAACACAAGTACGTCGTCCACATAACATACACAGAAAGGGAGGTCCCCTAAGATGCCATCCATGAGACGTTGAAACGTTGCCCCAGCATTACGAAGGCCAAAACAGGAGTAATTGAAGGTGTATTTGCCAAACGGGGTGGTGATGGCGGTCTTGGGGATGTCTTCTGGGTTCATAGGCACCTGATAATACCCCTTCAGGAGGTCGAGCGTAGAGAAAACCTTCGCTTTGTGCAGGTAGGAGGTTACATCGGCAATGTTTGGGAGGGGGTAGTGATCCGGTTCTGTTTGCATGTTCAGGCGCCTGTAATCCCCGCACGGACAGAGGGAGCCGTCTTTCTTCAGAACGATGGTGTGTAAGGGTGACGACCATGGGCTGGAGGCCTTTTGGCAAAGGCCCATTTCCTCCATTTCGGCGAACGTCTGTTTGGCGGCTGCCAATCGTTCCGGTGCCAGACGTCTGAATTTTTGCGAAGACTGGGGGTCCTGTCGTCTTGATATGGTGATAAATTCCGTGCTTGGCAGGAACCGTGGGTGTTTGGCGAAGTTCTGGACGGAAAACTGATGTGGAGAGCGAGGTTAGAGGGGGCGGGTTGAAGAGATGTCGACAAGTACGAGTCTGCGTTGACCAATCGTCGGTGGGCGACATCGACCAGAAGGTGGAAATGAGAGAGGAAATCCGCACCGAGGATTGGCATTGTGACGTCAGCAACGAGAAACTTCCAATTGAATTTACCGTTTCCGAACGATAATGTGAGGTTCTCGTGACCGTAAGTGGGTGTCGCAGATCCGTTGGCAGCTACCAAGCGGACGTCGGCAGATGTAGACAGACTACGTTGTGCCTTGAAGAGTTTCCTTGGCAAAAGAGAACGACAAGCACCCGTGTCTACCAAAAATCGCACGCCCGTTCCTGCATCCTGTAAAAAGAAAAGATTAGAAACATGGGAGGCCACCGCCACAAGCGATGGCCTACTTACACGTTTTTTGGCCACTGACAATCTTTGGCACATTTCTTCGCGGTTGCCCCGAATCTGAAGTGGTAGTAGCAAAACTGCGACGGATGGGAGGTAGTAAGTGGCTGTAGAAGTCGTTCGTTGGGGCGCGAGCGATTGGTGGGTGGTGGGCGGCTTTGTCGCCGCTTCGGCACGTCACGGGGTAGATGTGTATGTCCTACGGCATTCATGTCAGCTTCGGTTGACGTTGAATAGGCATCCTCGTCGTCAGGGGTGGAGGCGTTGATGGAGGTCTTGAAGTGGCTGTCCATAAGGGCGTCGGCTTTGGTCATCAAGTCCTTTATGGGTAAACTATCGACATCGGGTATGGCAGCGCGCACAGGTTCAGGTAAACGGCGTATCCTAAGGGCACGAAGTAGGTTCACCTCACGAGGAGAGCCGTCTGCGGCAGGTTGCAGGCGAGCGATACTGGTCATTTCCCTGAGGGCAAGAGAAGCCCTTTGGTCCCCTAACGGTTGTTGCGAGAGCTGAAAAAGCTTTGCTACACGGGCGGCTGGCGACGGCGAGTACTGCTGCAGAAGGTATGATTTGAGGGCGTCATACGCTATTGGGGTGTCTCCTTGTTCACAAAGCCAGTCGGATATTTCTGGGAAGGTGTCCTCGGGTATCGCCGCGAGAACATAATCCGCTTTGGTGGTTGAGCGAGTCACGCCCCTGATACGAAAGTGGACTTCAGCGCGTTGAAACCAAGTGAACGCTTCTCCGCTGGCGAACGGTGAGAGATTCAATGGGGCGGCCGCAGTGCCAACTGCCGGAGTAGAGTCAGCCTCCGTCATAGTACCAACGATGGAGGGGCGAGGGAGGTGGGGGTGGAAGGCAGTGGGAGCGAGTCGACTTCCGGGGTCACCAATGTGACGGCGCCGAGTAAGGGTGTGAACTCAAAGGCAGATTGGAAACGACTGAGTTATATTATTGTGGAACACTCTCCTTATATACAAAACCTCAAGGCAACAGGACATAACAAATTCACAAGACAGACAATATTGCAGAGGAAAACCAGACAGGAATTTTCATGTTCGTTTTAGTGCGAGGGAGGAGCGAAGATACAAGCATAATATATACAAAAGGAATTATGTACAATTGTGTGAAACACGGTTAGTACACTCCTATTTTTTCCACTCACCGTCTCTTATCATTCTTAGAATTTTCAAATTGTCAAGTTTTGGTGACGGGTTTTATTCGTAGATTTTATATTAAATTAAGAAGTACCTAATTAATTTTCCTTTCATAATAGTATGACATATTACCCATATATTCTTCCCACTCAGAAACTCTTTTCATTCCAAAATCACAAAGGTTTTTACTGTCAAAAACAACTTTCACAGTAACAGCTTAGAAATACTCTATATCTTAATTCACAGACAACCATGAACACAATTATAAAAATTCCCTAACGACACGAACAAGAAATATGTTTTCTTTATTTAGAAATATAAAACCTCACACTGGGTTATTCTTGGTCTCCATCTAAGGCACACTCTGCCCTGCTAAATATAATGGTCTCTCTTTCTCCGTGGGAAGTTGGTCGCGAACATTCTAAATAAAAGAAAAAATATTTGTTCAGCCTGGGCTTGAATTTCACAGTAAGTTTTTTTGTTTTTTGCTTGGTGTAATAATAGAATGTATTCTTTTTATAAACTCTCTCTCTCTCTCTCTCTCTCTCTCTCTCTCTCTCTCTCTCTCTCTCTCTCTCTCTCTCTCTCTTTCTCTCTATATATATGTATATATATATATATATATATATATATATATATATATATATATATAAATATATGTGTACATATATACATACACACACACACACACACATATATATATATATATATATATATATATATATATTTATTTGTGTGTATATGTATGTATATATTAGTGTGTACTCATAAATGATATCAATAATAGTATTATTTTAATTAGTGAGTTCACTATCGTAAAACTAGGTTGGTTGTTCCCCTCAAGTGATAAATGATTAATTGTTGATTTGCGATTTGACGTAGCATTGCAATATGAAATTGCATCATGACCTTCCGCTGGAATGAATATTAAAGAGCACAAGTTCAACCATTACTTATTTTCCTTATAGTTTTTATAGTTTTCAGATATTTTTAGATTATTCAATCTGAAGAAATATATGGAATTTCAGATAAAACTGCGATTATTTTTTAGATAATAATTTAATCTTGAAGAATATATGGACTTTCAGATAACTTTTAATGATAAAGGTATTTTTAAATAACTCTATTATAGTTTCATTTAGAATTTAAATGGTTTTATCTTTGGTTACATCATTCTAACGCCAAATAAGATTCTTGTGAAATTTCATTACGTTTAAAATGATATAAGAGAAACTTTTGATACTTGAAAATACCAAATATCCAGAACGCAATAGTTACGTATGTAGACAGGCTCGCCAATTTACAATCGTCACATAATGAGTAGCACCAATGATCAAAAGCATATGAAACATTAACATTATTACTGACTATATCCTGTATGATTTGTTGTATAGTTTAAATATATATTCCAATAATAAATAATCAATAGAAAATTTCCAAATCTACTATTATCATGCCTTGTATTCTGATTTACCCCCAATTTAACGCTGATAACATTTAGTACCCAAATAGGCCCGACCCTTACAGTAGTCGCGTACGTGATGACGTCACGAATTTCTAGCGATATATGGCAACTCGAGTTTTAATCCTATTTAAGCTGCGTGTGAGTACACCTTCTATTCTATGGACTTGTAATTTATAGAAACTCTTTACTGCTTGTTAAAAGTAACAGGCAATTCTTTTGATTCATGTAACGTTAGCTTCCTTTGGTGCAATCATTCCGCTCCCAACATCCATGAATCTGTGATATGTGACAAAATTCTGCACATCTAAAACTCTGTGATAAATTTCTTGTGAAGCCCGGTACCAATTGATCGAAGGCAGGACACATTCAAATCTGATAGGCCACATACTATACCAGAATCAAATCGGTAGGCCACCTACTATACCAGAATCAAAGCAGTAGGCCACCTACTATACCACAATCAAAGCGGTAGGCCACCTACTATACCAGAATCAAAGCGGTAGGCCACCTACTATACCAGAATCAAAGCAGTAGGCCACCTACTATACCAGAATCAAAGCGGTAGGCCACCTACTATACCAGAATCAAAGCAGTAGGCCACCTACTATACCAGAATCAAATCGGTAGACCACAAACTATACCAGAATCAAAGCAGTAGGCCACCTACTATACCAGAATCAAAGCAGTAGGCCACCTACTATACCAGAATCAAATCGGTAGACCACAAACTATACCAGAATCAAAGCAGTAGGCCACCTACTATACCAGAATCAAAGCAGTAGGCCACCTACTATACCACAATCAAATCGGTAGACCACAAACTATACTAGAATCAAAGCAGTAGGCCACCTACTATACCACAATCAAAGCGGTAGGCAACCTACTATACCAGAATCAAAGCGGTAGACCACAAACTATACCAGAATCAAAGCAGTAGGCCACACACCATACCAGAATCAAATCGGTAGACCACAAACTATACCAGAATCAAATCGGTAGACCACAAACTATATCAGAATCAAAGCGGTAGGCCACCTACTATACCAGAATCAAAGCAGTAGGCCACACACCATACCAGAATCAAAGCGGTAGACCACAAACTATACGAGAATCAAAGCGGTAGGCCACCTACTATACCAGCACCGATAGATCTTATCCAATGATAGTTTTTTGCCAGATTGACACGTCAGTTTTGCTTCTCTAAGGCTAAAGAAATAGGTCCATGAAGCTCTTTAAATGTTCTTCCGAAGTACCGGTGTGCACCACAATATCATCATGACGACATCTACTCCGTGTAAATCAGAAAAATTTATTCATTAAACGTTGAAAGTTTACAACAGCATTTGCCATTTCAAAGGCAAGTGTATTGAAATGGAACTGCAGATGTGAAAAGGGCAGATTTCTTAGCATTTTCTGTTAAGGGGACTTTATTGTATCCTTTAATTAAAATTGGTAAAAAATTTGGCATTTCCAACAATATCAATAATGTCTTAAATTCTTGGCAAAGGATAGGAGTCAAAATAGTGACCTTAAATTCCGCATGCAAATGTGGGATGGCCGTCAACAGCAGCTTTCCGCTGCAGATTCTTCAATTATTTTAGCAACGTCACACGCTGAACCTCCAACACTTGATTTACGGACTTTGTGTATTACAGAGTACAGTTAACTAAATCTAACTAATCCAGAAATATTTAGAACAGTCTGATCTGAAAGGAGCTTATTGGAGAAGATCGTGTGAATGTTCCATTCAATGTAGGTTCTGTGGAAAAATATGAAATACCAAAATAACAATATAGACTATAATTTCTTAATTAAGTGTTCTAAGGCTGAGAGAAACATAGTAAAAAATAAAAGCACTGAGAGTGTAGGCCTCCGCCATAGCAGCTTATTTCTTGATACGAGCTCGCCTTTCCCAGAATGAATTTAGACCGTCGGCGTATTTCAAGTCTGTGACAATCATGTGCGAACTTATGGTTAGGGTTAATTCGGTCGACCTTTTGCTTGACCTTGACCTTTGACCTGGGACTTTTAAAATTTAATCACTTTCCCGTCTCAACATAATAATTAATCCCTAAAAGTTTCACTACTTTATGAGTATATATATATATATATATATATATATATATATATATATATATATATATATATATATATATATATACATACACAGAGAGAGAGAGAGAGAGAGAGAGAGAGAGAGAGAGAGAGAGAGAGAGAGAGAGAGAGAGAGAGAGAAATTACTTCTAATTATTTAATATGCTTATTTAATGTTTTTCTTACATTTTTGTTACATTTTTTACCTAAAAATTCCGTTAAATAAGTATTATATTTATTCGAAATAGATAGAATTTAATTATCATAAATAACAAGGAATCTTCTTTACTGCTTCCAAAACTTTCCATACAGTTATATTCCTCGGTTATATGAAATGTGAAATCACTTTAGATATTATTTACGGCTTCAACATTTCCAAATAATTTATTTTCCATATAAATAGAAGGAAAACTAACGTCCCTGACTAGTAATCGCCAGACTGGGGTTCGAGTCCCGCTTAAACTTGTTAGTTCCTTTGGTCGCTGCATCATCACCATCCTTGTGAGCTAAGGTTATGGGGGTTTGGGGGATCTTGTAGGTCTAATTGCTGAGTCACCAGCAGGCATTGTCTGCCCCCTTCCTGGTCCTAGCTTGGGTGGAGAGGGGCCTTGGTCGCTGATCATATGGATTATATGGTCAGTCTCAAGGGCATTGTCCTGCTTGCCTTGGACAATTTCACTGTCCCTTGCCTCTGCCATTCATGAGCGGCCTTTAAAGAATTAAACATCTCACTTTATGATGGGAAGAATGAATGGTCCAAAGCCTAAAATATTATTCACGGCTTCAAAATTTCCAAATAATATATTTTTTTCTATAAATAGAAGTAAAGCTAATCCAAAGAAATGTATATTGGAAAGAATGAAACCATTCATGAGATATATTACATCCATATAAGTGTTAAAATTAACCAAAAAATTATTATATGGTGAAACAAAATGTATATTGCGAACAATAAACTTTCGTAAAGACAAACTTTTTATTCATATCAAAAAGAGAAATGGTTTCAAGACCTTTGAATAGGAATAGTTTAAACTTTTCCACTTGTCCAGAAAGACTTTTAAGACTTTTTTGAGGCTGACAATTAATAATCGTTCAAAGGGAATATTTCATCTTGGTGTGAATGGGAAAGTTTTCTATTGGCTTTGAAAGACGCAATTTTGGAACTTTTCCAAAATAAATTGTGTTTGTCACGATGAATCATCCTCTTGATAAAGTATTTTCTCTCTCTCTCTCTCTCTCTCTCTCTCTCTCTCTCTCTCTCTCTCTCTCTCTCTCTCTCTCTCTCTCTTAAATGAGTATTGATTCCGATGTGGTAATCAGGAGCAAAGATCTGTTTATGGATCATCATATTTATTAATAAATACTGACTTGAATTATTATCACTTTTATATAGCAATTTATGATCATAAATTATACATTTAACGATCGTCTTCCCTATACTGTTTATGTCAACCGCTGCTGTAAACCTAATTTTAAAAAAAACAATTGCGTTTTAATCTCTTGAGAAAGGAATATATCTTACCTTTGTGAAATGTCATAATTTGTGAGATATGATTATTGAGACCTGTTGCAGGGAAAGACCACTTAATTTCACTCTGATATCAGCTCAGAAATAGGTTGGATTATTGACCTTAAATTGGAATTCGAAGATGGGTCATCTGTGACGTCATGTTGTTTCGATTCATCACAATAGTAGTGACCAATGGTTTGGGAAGATCCTACAAAGATAAGAAAGAAATTCTTTCATAATAGGTTTACCCCCCCCCCCAAAAAAAAAAAAAATCTCTTGGCTAAGTGAGCGCTATTCTTTGGAATGCTAAGAGGAGAAGAGTATTCGCTTCGAGTGTTTACACAGAAGGCTCATTAGCAGGGAGTCGAGCCCCTTACTTACATTGCACCATTCAATTCTTTCTTGCAGTCACTCATGCATTTACTTGATATCGAAGTCCTTTCTTTCCCATAGGTCTATCATAAGCCTACCATACATACAGTTGTCTAAGGCCTTTCTTCCATTTAGCATTTTAATCATATTGTCTTTTCAATTACTTCTTGTTTGTTTTCTCCACATCTGAAAATTCTTATATGCATCGTTTCGATGATCTTAGTAGGTTTTCCAGTGCCTCTTTTTCTATTATATATATATATATATATATATATATATACATATATATATATCTATACATATATATATACATATTTATATATATATATATATATATATATATATATATATATATATATATATATATATGTGTATGTCTGTGTGGTTGTATGTGTGTGCTTTATATGCTGTATATTTATATTAATATATATATATATATATATATATATATATATATATATATATATATATATATATATATTTTTGGGCTCAAGCCATGTCGTCCTGATGGAAGTTCCTATAGGGTAGCTTCCTAGGGTATATTACAACTACGGCGATATTCCCAGAGAATTTACCTTAAGGTACCAGAATTCTAACTCCTGGAGCGAGTATCCCTCGTGAAAGGGATATCGCGACATATCAGAGGACGTATTCTAGACACGTCACATGGCAATCTACTACCTGAATAGAGATTCGTCTCGTAGGAGGGAGATTGACGAGATACGAATTCGGGAAAGAAAAAGGGGGGAGCCGCTCCCAAGGCTTCCCAATCCCCCGATTCGTATGCGTGCCTGGCGCCAATCCTGGCGCCATCTGTATTCCTTTTTGCGTAGCTTAACAACTCGGTGTTTTTTCCTGTTTTTCTCGCAAATCTTGGATTTATTCAGCTTTTCATGGCTTCTCCGTCTTCGTTGGCCTCGGATAAGTTGAGTATAGTGTCTGTTATGTATAAATGTAGGCTCTTGGTAAAATTTTGAGTGATTAATAGGATTAATCTTTGATACAAGAGCCGTAGCCTACCAGAGGTGTCCTGGACACTGTCACTCGCTAGGTATAAATTAGTTAGTCAGAGTGACATTCCTGGTTGTTTTGCTTAATAAATTTTAGCTATTTAGCTTTACATAGGATTTCCTTTCGTGCTTAGTATTATTTGGCGAAGTATTCGCCACTCTGGCCTACGCTAGGCCATGTAGCCTAGTCGTTTGGTCCTAGTACTTAATGCATGATTTTGGTTTTTCCGAGTGTAATTAAAAGTTTATTAAAGCTTTAGGCTATATTTTATACATTTTAGACTGTGTGGAATATTTCCAAGATTGTATACGTGAGAGTTTCGGTGAATTAGGTAATCGATTCTCTTGGTGCCTAGGCTATTGCTTATGGAGCCTTAGTATACTTTATTATTCTCCCCGGTTGCTTTCTTTTCTTCGGAGAAGGTATGCAATCCCTTTCCCTCTGTTTAAGCCTTGGGCTTATCCCTAAGTGGTTTTTTCCGAATTTATTTTCGATAAAACTATACTAGGGTGTTACTGTACCTTCCTGTTCCAGCAAAGTCTGGTTCAAAGAGGGACAGAACAACAGAGTTTTTTAGTCTGGTCCGTGTTGTCTGGCTTGGGGCAGAGTTCCCCTCGCTGACCTAACACTTATAAAGGGAGCTTAGCTCCCTTAGGTCACTATCGAAGGTTTCTGTAGTATGATTCCTCCTTTTGTGATCGACCAGACTAAGTCCTGTTGCTGTTCTTGGGGAGGATAAAATCTTCCCTTGGGAGTAGCAACGCCTTCCTTGCTTTGGTGCTTTGGAAGCTGGCAAGTATTGCTGGCCCTTTCCCTTAGATCTCCCTTAGGCTAAGACAGAGTTCTTGGCTGCGGGTGATCTGTCACTAAAGCAAGGTTGGCAGGACCCTTTTGTCCCTTCCCCCTCTATCTCCGTAATGGCCTTGCCATTACTGTACTGTACCTTGCCGGCCGGCAGAGCTGGCCGGCAGGGGTATTACTGTACTGTACGTCATTCTACTTCTGGACCTAGTATAGGTTGGGATGTGGAATTGACTAAGGCCATTGCCGGCCGGCTGAGATGCTGGCCGGCAAGGGTCTTATGTTTTCGAGTGCTGCCCGGACCTCTCTTGGTCCCTCATCCATGCCTGCCGACAGAGCCGGACGGCATTGGTCAAGGAAGCCTGAATTAAGTTTCTCCCCTTCCTTATATGCACTCTTTCGGTTGCCGGGCTTGGGGGGTTGTGTACACTCTTATCCCGGCATCCATTCTATTTTCTTCTAGTGCTGTACCTGTCCCGGCTGCCGGCCTATGAGGCAGACAGCCGGGCAGGTGTAGTCTTCTGGTTCTTTTGCTGCCGGCTGGCATTGGTCTTGTACCTTTGCCGGCCGGCTTATGTCAGTCCTTGTCTGCCGGTCACCAAGAGTGTGGCCGGCAGCTAGGTACTACCTTGTGTAGTTACTGGCCGGCAGTCATTGCCGGCCAACACTGGCTGTTGCTGGCCGGCAGCTACTGCCGCCGGCACAGGCATTTGAACCAGAAGGCTGCCGCCCTATAGCTGTTAAGTAGTATACTTTAAAGCTAATTGTGGTGTGTGCCGGCCTGCAAAGGCAGGCCGGCATACATCCTCCTATACTGTACTAGTATTCTTCTGTATAGCATATACAGTAAGAAGAAAACTATAGTAAAAGTTTAGGTACAGCACTGTATCTTCTAACACTATTGTGTTTTCTTGCACAGCCCTTTGCTGTTGCCCTCAGACAGGAAGCAGAGTTCTTCCCCGTCTATTATCCAGGATTTTAAAATCATTGCCTAGGTGAGAGCTCCACCTGTTTCCTCTGGAAACCTTGCATTGGTTACTCTAGTAGAGATAAACCAATTTTGATTTTATTATCTGGAAAGCTGCAACAATGGGTTGTGAGGGAAACACAAGTGTGTGTCTTTCCTTTATGAATTGTTATGCTATACTATGCATATCCAAGTGATACATAGTTCACTTGATACTCATGGAAATTTTTTCTCTTTACAGGAGGACCCTCCGAAGTGCGGAAATGTTTTCTGCAATGTCCGTAGCAGGAACCTACCCCAGGCTGTGCCAGGTCAGTCAACCACATTCACCCCAACGTTCGAAGGACAGTCTTCTTCCTTTCGTGCAAAACCTAGAGGAGGAGCCAGAGGCTCGTCTAGGCGCCCCTCAAGGGGAAGGGGATTCAGAGGTGGTCGTGGTCAGGGAGGCAAGACCTCAGGACGGCAGTCCAAGTGAAACGATACCGGTAGGAGGGAGACTAATGAAATTTTGGGATCGCTGGACCTTCGATCCCTGGGCCCAAAGCCTACTCAAGAATGGACTGGGTTGGAGCTGGTACAGCACTCCACCCCCATGCCTTCGGTTTTTCCAACACTCCACCCCCATTTTGGAGGAGTACGTTCAAGAACTGTTGGAGAAAAATGTGATCCGAAAGGTGAAGTCCATCAAATTCCAAGGGAGGCTGTTTTGTGTTCCCAAGAAAGACTCGGAAAAGCTCAGAGTCATTCTGGACTTGTCACCACTCAACAAGTTCATAGTGAATTGCAAATTCAAGATGCTAACACTGCAACACATAAGGACCTTACTGCCCAAGAGGGCATACTCAGTCTCTATAGACTTGTCAGACGCCTATTGGCAAATCCCAATCAGCCGTCGACTCTCCCCCTACCTAGGGTTCAGGCTACAACGGAAACTGTACGCCTTCAGAGCCATGCCATTCGGGCTAAACATAGCCCCAAGGATTTTCACGAAGCTTGCGAGCGCAGCTCTCAAACAATTACGCCTAAAGGGAATTCAGGTAGTAGCCTACCTGGACGACTGGCTGGTGTGGGCAGCATCCGAGACCGAATGCTTGCAAGCTTCCAGTCAGGTGATCCAGTTCCTAGAGTACCTAGGCTTCAAGATCAACAAGAAAAAGTCTCGACTTTCTCCATCCCAAAAGTTCCAGTGGCTGGGAATCCACTGGGACCTTTTGTCACACAGTTTCTCCATCCCAATGAAGAAAAGGAAGGAGATAGCGGGCTCTGTCAAGAGACTTCTAGATTCCAAAAGGATATCAAGACGCGAACAGGAGAGGGTACTAGGCTCTCTCCAGTTTGCTTCAGTGACAGACCCAGTGCTAAGAGCACAGCTAAAGGATGCAACCGGAGTTTGGAGAAGGTATGCATCAAACGCGCGAAGAGACCTGAGAAGACCAGTGCCGCCTCGGCTACGTACTCTTCTCAGACCTTGGTCCCAAGCCAGACATCTAAAGAAGTCGGTTCTTCTTCAGCCACCTCCCCCGTCGATGACGATTCACTCAGACGCCTCAAAGGAGGGATGGGGAGGTCACTCTCATCGGAAAAAAGTCCAGGGGACTTGGTCCAAGCTATTCAAGACCTTTCATATAAACTTTCTAGAAGCTATGGCAGTGCTCCTTACCTTAAAGAAAGTCTCCCCGCGTCACTCGATCCACATAAGATTGGTGACAGACAGCGAGGTGGTTGTGAGATGCTTGAATCGACAAGGGTCGAGGTCACCACCTCTCAACCAAGTGATGTTAGCCATTTTCCGATTGGCAGAAAAGAAGAAGTGGTACCTGTCGGCAGTTCACCTTCAAGGAGTCCGCAATGTGACAGCGGACGCTCTATCCAGGTTCACACCGATAGAGTCGGAATGGTCCTTAGACGCAGGATCATTTTCCTTCATTCTGAATCAAGTCCCAGAACTGCAAATAGACCTCTTTGCGACGAAAGACAACAAGAAGTTGCCCCTGTACGTGTCCCCGTACGAGGACCCCTTAGCGGAAGCAGTGGACGCAATGTCCCTCGACTGGAACAGGTGGTCCAGGATTTATCTGTTCCCTCCTCACAACCTTCTGTTGAGGGTCCTCAACAAACTGAGATCCTTCAAGGGGGTAGCGGCAATAGTGGCCCACAAGTGGGCGAACAGTATGTGGTTCCCCTTGGCGTTGGAACTACAGATGAAGTTCGTGCCGCTACCACATCCAGTTCTGACCCAGCGAGTCCAGAAGTCGACTGTCTGCGCTTCATTACAGAAAACCCAGACCCTGCAGCTCATGATTTTCTCGCCCTAGCGGTGAGAAAGCGTTTCGGGATTTCGAGAGCCAGCATAGACTTCCTAGAGGAATACAAGTGCAAATCGACTAGAAGGCAATATGAGTCATCTTGGAGAAAGTGGGTGGCCTTTGTAAAGGCAAAGAATCCGCAGGAGATCTCAACAGACTTCTGCTTATCTTTCTTCATCCACCTCCATGGCCAAGGATTGGCAGCTAACACGATTTCAGTGTGTAAATCGGCTTTGATGAGACCCATTTTATTTGCCTTCCAGATCGACCTAGGTAATGAGATCTTTAATAAAGTTCCGAAAGCCTGCGCTAGGCTCAGACCTTCAGCACCTCCAAAGCCCATTTCATGGTCTTTAGACAAAGTTCTTCATTTCGCCTCCCTGTTGAGCAATGAAGAATGTGCGTTAAAGGATTTAACGCAAAAAGTTATTTTCCTATTTGCACTCGCGTCCGGGGCCAGGGTTAGTGAGATCGTAGCCCTCTCGAGAGAGGCAGGTCGTGTTCAGTTCCTGGATGGGGGGGAGCTGAACCTGTTTCCGGATCCTACGTTTCTCGCCAAGAATGAGTTACCCACCAACAGGTGGGGTCCCTGGAGAATCTGCCCTCTGAAAGAAGATGCATCTCTATGTCCAGTAGAATGCCTAAAGGTCTATCTTCGTAGAACTTCAGACTTCAAGGGTAGTCAACTATTCAGGGGAGAAACATCAGGCTCAAATTTATCTCTGAATCAACTCAGAGCGAAAATGACATATTTTATTCGCAGAGCGGATCCTGACAGTACACCCGCAGGTCACGATCCGAGGAAAGTTGCCTCATCCCTAAATTTCTTTAATTGTATGGATTTTGAACATCTCCGTTCATACACGGGCTGGAAATCTTCCAGGGTGTTCTTTCGCCACTATGCGAAGCAAGTAGAGGAACTTAAGAGATCTGTGGTAGCAGTGGGTCGTGTAGTTAACCCTACTGTTTAACTCTGCGAGGAACAGTGGTCTTAATTGGGACGATTAAGTCCAGGGTGAGTGTGTAGGTACATACTGTACTACAAACTAAATGAGGGCACCAAGTGCCCATATAGACTGTTCCTTCCTTCAAAGGTGAACCTTGCATAAGTTCAGACATGTGTGCCAAGCGTTTCTAACGCTAATGTGATTGATTTGTAATACAGATTTTTTATGACTTGATACCTTGGTATCTCATTAAAGTGGTGTTTAATGGTTTTTCTTTCAGATAAACAAGTTCTGTTTACTATCATACTTATGCTTAAAGTTTTGGGTTACCCTCTTTTATATAAATATATATATTTGTTGTTAACCTGTCTGTTTATTATCTGTCAATAAACTTGTTCTTGAGAACCTTGCGTCTCTTTCACCTGTGTCAATTTATTGGTATAATTGAGCATTTAATTCTATGTATCTTATCTGGGATAATTCTGATAGAATTGTTCTGGTTTGCAAGCTATGTTGCATTGGTTTATGTAAGTCCCCTAATGGGAGGACTCCGTCCCATAAAGGGACGAGGGCGGTTTTATTAGTTTCTTCCTATGCGGATATAAACCTTTGTCCAATACAAGTATTGTGCGGATGACTGGTCAATATATTGACGCAGTGGTTCTATACAAACTATGCTTTACTTAATATAGGGCGAGACCACTATATTAGCTTGCCTGATATTCATACATAGATATATGTACTCTTCGAGACTTTCCAGAGTCTAGTAGGACTCTTCCCTGTAGGGGGCAGGAAGCTCTAACATAGTTTATAGTTAGTTGAAAAGATGTATAACGGTAACATCTTAGGTCTCTAGGTCTAGTCGACCGGGAATAAATATCTCCAAGGAGTACGGCACGTTCTGAGAATCCACAGATACAGTAATGCTCTGGTACACTTCCATCAGGACGACATGGCTTGAGCCCAAAAAACGGATTTTGAGCGAAGCGAAAAATCTATTTTTGGGTGAGATAGCCATGTCGTCCTGATGGACCCGCCCTTGCCTTTCTAAGAAAGGGCTGTAGGACCCCTCCCTACATACAGTATCTGTAGCACCTCGTGTACGCTACAAGGAATACAGATGGCGCCAGGATTGGCGCCAGGCACGCATACGAATCGGGGGATTGGGAAGCCTTGGGAGCGGCTCCCCCCTTTTTCTTTCCCGAATTCGTATCTCGTCAATCTCCCTCCTACGAGACGAATCTCTATTCAGGTAGTAGATTGCCATGTGACGTGTCTAGAATACGTCCTCTGATATGTCGCGATATCCCTTTCACGAGGGATACTCGCTCCAGGAGTTAGAATTCTGGTACCTTAAGGTAAATTCTCTGGGAATATCGCCGTAGTTGTAATATACCCTAGGAAGCTACCCTATAGGAACTTCCATCAGGACGACATGGCTATCTCACCCAAAAATAGATTTTTCGCTTCGCTCAAAATCCGTTGTATATACACACATATGTATACATATACACATATATATATATATATACATATATCCATATATATATATTCATATATATATAGTATATACATGTATATATATATGTATGTATATATATATATATATATATATATATATATATATATATATATGTATATATATATATATATGTATGTATGTATATATATATATATATATATATATATATATATATATATATATATATACCTCAAAGAAAAACAAAGAAGTTTAAATCCCCCATAAATCAAATAGGAAAATCCCCCAAAGTGTAAATAAATCCCCTGGAATCCTCTCCAAAGAAATCCCCACAAACCACTCCTAAAAGTAAGAGCCCATAATGTCTGAGTAATTTCCCGGAGACGGAGATCTGAAAGGAGGCGCCGCCCTTGGAAGGATCACATCTCGTTTCCTCAAGTGATGCCTCAATACTGTCGACCTCTTGAGGTATCTTCGGGCCACTTGCCGTAGGAGTCCCAGGTCCTACAGTCATGCCAGGTGGAGGAGTTCGTTTTGGTCCTCTTCGCTTGTATTGAGTTGGGGGAGGTCGGAAGCGTCCTTAATTCATAGTAAATACAAAATACGATCTCTTTTATGTCTTTTATCTTTGAAGTTTTTTATGCTTTCTTGATTCATAGCAAATATGAAATACGATTTTTTTTTTTATATTTTTTTTTTATCTGTGTAGCTTCTTTTGAGGCTTTCTTGATTCATTGCCAATAAAAAGCACGATTTCTTTTATGTCTTTTATCTGTGAAGTTTGTTTAGGTTGCCTTAATTCATAGCAAATATAAAATACGATTTCTTTTATGTCTTGTCTCTGAAGCTTTTTAATGCTTTCTTGATTCATAGCAAATACAAAATACAATTTCTTTCATGTTTTATATCTCCGAAGTTGTTTTGAGGCTTTCTTGATTTATAGCAAATACAAGATACAATTTCGTTTACACTTCTCAACGTCGAAGTTTTCAACTTTTATTTTTTCTTTATAGTGAATTGCTTCCTCTTGGGAATAATCGTATTGGTGTTTGCAGAGCAGTTTGATACAACCAGATATAAACTCTTTATCCTTTGTCGAATTTCAGAGATATACACACTTTCTATATGAATATGCATAGCTGAGATATATGCTATATTACATCCAGAGGGATTTTATACTCGTTTGAGGTCGTTTGGGAAAGTTCAAAAGATTTCCACCAGTCCTCCACCTCTATAGAAAAGCCTGCGTTGAAGGGGGAATGAAGTGGTCTGGTGTGGACCTCTAAGAAGCAGCTAATTACTATCTAGCATTAGGCACTCCGAACCTTCAATAATATTCCCTTATTATTAACTATGCCCTTTCCTCACGGGGCTATATTCCATTTTTCCAACTAGGGTTGTAGCTTAGCACGTAATAATAATAATAATAATAATAATAATAATGGGTTACTTTAACTCTATCACTGTCATATCAACTTCTCTAATTATCTCTGAATTGAAGGGCACAGAATGACACGTAAGAAGCAGGAATTGATGGAACAGTTGCTGGAAAGAATTAATCTCCTAAATAGGGGAACGCGGAAGAGACTCGTAGAGCTTATTTAGTGTGTGTGTGTGTGTGTGTGTGTGTGTGTGTGTGTGTGTGTGTGTATGTTTGTGTGTATGACGTTTCTAATCAACTGTAGAACAGACACCTCAGAAATGTCTTTATTCATGTCCGGACTTTCCCAGTTTCCATCACCACTCTGGCCAACTGCGGATATGTGATGGTGGGAGACTTTTTTTTTATAATTGCTGATTGCAAATCAACCCGGTAAGGGTGACCCTGACCATTACAGCATTGGTGATCATGGCGATATGCAAACCCTTTCACTTCGTTAAGGTTTACTCACTTCAGAAAGGTATATATATATATATATATATATATATATATATATATATGTATATATATATATATATATATATATATATATAAATATATATATATATATATATATATATATATATATATATATATATATATATATATATATATATATATATATATAAATATATATATATATATATATATATATATATATTTATATATATATATATACATATATATATATATATATATATATATATATATATATATATATATATATATACATATATATATTCACTTATTTGGGGACTTATAGGCTCAGAAGACCCCAATGATTGAGGTATCCAGCCACATACATACGCACACATGAACATATTTTCCTTTCTTCCGTGTAAAAAATACCAAGACTCAGAAATAGGTATCAAGAGATTACAAGAAAGCCGGATATCTCAAGGACTTGTCATAAAATAAAATTCATTGCAAAGGTTATTTCTCATTCTGCGACCTCCTAATTAATTCACCTTCCTCTTACGTTGCCACGGTTCAGCATAATTTCATAATTAAAAT
>NC_090753.1:56326181-56331181 GCF_036898095.1 Palaemon carinicauda
ATATCATTATATAGACCACCAGCGAGTAATATGACTAAATTCATTGAAGAATTTAGTATTCTTGTGGGTGTGGTGGACGATATTAGAAATACATTAATTGGTTTAGACTTCAACTGTTGGGTAGATGATGAAAATGATAATAAGGCTAAAGAACTCAAGGAAGTATTTGAGATGTTTAATTTAATAAACAGTGTTTTGGTATCAACGTCAGTAGGTGGTCATACACTCGACTTGGTCATATGTGGAAAAGACTCAGACCTAATAAAAAAACCTTGAAGTGGAACCAGACTTTGAGATCTCAAAAACACAAACTCATCACCTTTAATGTTAATATAAATTGCACCAGAGTATTGAAAAAATGGATCACATATAGGGAACGAGAAAATTTTGATGCTGAGAATTTTATTGAAGCTAGTGTAGCGCAAATGTCTTGTGTGAACACACAATGTGAACATATGGTAGACATAGAATGTGTTGGGTGCTATACCAAGAAATACAACGACAATTTTGGAAAAATGTACGATACCATGTGTCCCACAAAGAACAAACAAATAGTGGTACGCGAAAATGTTAGATGGTATAATAGTGAGCTATTAAAGGCAAAAAGACACAGACGTAAGATGGAAGGTAGATGGAAAAGAGCCAAATCCTTACAAGCCAGAAATCTATATAATAAGGCCAGAAATGACTATAACATCCTGTTAGAAAAAACAAAAAGAAAATTCTACAACGGCGAATGTAAAAAAAACCAATAACATGAAGGACTTTCACAAAAACCTTGATGATTTGATGGGATTAAAGAAAAAATATGTCTTGCCTGACAATGTTTGTGCTGAGAGTTTTGCTATATTCTTTAGTGAAAAAATTGATAAAATCTATAGAGGCTTCCCCCAAAATCACTTGGAAGGACAGTCAGCTATGCCAGTGAAGGAGGGAAAGAAGTTAATAAAATTTAAGGAAATAAATATGTGCGACTTGTTAAAGGTTATGAGAGAGATGAAGAATACATATTGTGGAAACGACCCTTTCCCAAACAGTTCAATAAGTGAAGCTCCAAACAAGCAAGTTGTATATAATATTTACCTGAACATAATTAACCTAAGTATATCACAATCCTGTTTTCCTAGCTGTGAAAAAACTGCGTTGATCAAACCAATTTACAAAGGGAAAGGTGATGTAAACGAGCTAAATTCATATAGGCCCATTTCAAATTTATCCTACATGTCAAAGCTTATTGAAAAAGTCATAAGTGAGCAATTATGGGCGCATATTGACGAGTTAGAGGTATTCCCGGAAAATCAATCGGCCTACAGAGCTAATCATTCTACAGAAACTACTTTGTGCTCAATAATGAATGATATGATAGGTCTTCTTGATGGGGGAAAGTGTGGAATTTTAATTATGTTAGATCTTAGTGCTGCTTTTGACACTGTTGTGCACGAGTACTTACTTGACGACTTAAAGTCTATTGGGGTGACTGAGGAAGCACTGAAATTTTTGCGAAGTTACTTAGTGAACAGGAAGACTATTGTAGAAGTTTCTGGAAACCGATCCAATGAGAGAATTCTTATGAAGGGTGTACCACAGGGTAGTGTCCTGGGCCCTATCTTGTTTAACATATATACTATCGAGCTATCACACATCTAGAAAAAACAAAAAGTGGGTTTTAAACTATATGCAGATGATACTCAGTTTTACCTCTCAATTTCAACAACACAAGATACAAAGAAGAAAATTGATGAGATAATGACTGAAATAAAAACATGGATGCAGAGGAAAAAGCTCAAATTAAATGATGATAAAACAGAATGTATGTTCTTTGGCACAAAGGTGGCTTTGAAGAATTACCAGTTAATTCAAAGTATAAAAATTGGTGATGCTGATGCTGGGATTGTGCCTGTTGTGAAAAATTTGGGTGTACTGATAGACTGTAATTTGTCAATGAAGGACCAAATTGTGAACACAGTGAAAATGTGTAACTATCACCTGAGAAACATAGCATTTATTAGAAAATATTTAACAGAGGGCAGTACAAAAATTTTAGTGATGAGTCATGTAATATCAAGGCTTGATTATTGCAATTCTCTGTACTACAAATTGCCCAATACACTACTAAGAAAGCTTCAAAATGTGCAAAACCGGGTGGCTAGACTGATAAAAGGCATTAAATTTCGGGAGAGAATAACTCCTGCACTGCTCGATCTACATTGGTTATCTGTTAAGGCTAGAATTGAATTTAAAATTTGTTTGTTGACTCACAAAGCACTTACAAGTGATAAGCCTAAATATCTTCGTGATTGCTTGGTCCCCTACTCTGAAGCTACCAGCGCCGCTGTAAGAGTTAGACATGCAGATGACCCACATAGACTATTCGAAATTAGTGTGAATCATGCAATAGGAGGAAGAACGTTCAGCTATGCTGCACCGAGACTCTTTAACGACCTTCCACTCGATATCAAGAATAGCAATAACGTGGCAGCTTTCAAGAAAAACCTGAAGACTTATCTTTTTAGAAAGTGTTATAATAGTGACCTGAAAACTATTAAGCCTGAATACAAATGCTAGCGAAATAACTGATAACGATACAGAGCAAAATATTAACTGGAAAGAAATAATTTTTTTTTTTCACACACCAAGGCCCGCCTGAACAGACCTTTAGTGTTTGATGGAGGGCGAGAAATAAACCCGTAAAAGTAAGTAAAAGTAAAGTCCTAGCTTGGATGGAGAGGTGGCTTAGACGCTGATTATATGTATGTTTGGTCAGTCTCTAAGGCATTGTCCTGGTTGCTCGGGCATTGTCATTGTCCCTTGCCTCTGCCATTCATGAGCGACCTTTAAACCTTATTCCTCTATCCTCAACAGTACCACAGTACTCCGGAACCTCTGGCCTCTAGGCTATGAGATACAGCTTTGGAAATATCGGAATGAAGAGCAAAATATATTTGTTTTCATCCAAATAACAGATGCAAATAACATGGAAGTTGATTCTCACGGGAAATTACATATGTGTATTATATAATTTTCGCGTGGAAAAATAGAATGCGTCGGTCTCTGAATGGAAACTAGTTTTGATAAACCAAAAAAGAAAAGGTTTTATAAATGAATATTTGGTTTAACTCTGATAAGCATGGGATGATCCAGTGTTATGAAATGGGTCGGTCAGAGATTTGTAAGTAGAGAAAGAGAGAGAGAGAGAGAGAGAGAGAGAGAGAGAGAGAGAGAGAGAGAGAGAGAGAGAGAGAGAGTTACGTGTATGTATATATATTTATATATGTATATATATTATACACGTATATATACATATATACACATTTATATTCTCTCTCTCTCTCTCTCTCTCTCTCTCTCTCTCTCTCTCTCTCTCTCTCTCTCTCTCTCTCTCTATATATATATATATATATATATATATATATATATATATTTATGTGTATAGAGATATATATATGTATGTATGTATGTGTTCATATATATATACATACATGCATACACACTCATATATATGTATTTATATTTATCTATGTATACAGTATATATATATATATATATATATATATATATATATATATATATATATATATATATATATATATATATATATATGTATGTATATAAGTAAATATGTATGTATAGGCGTATATTTACATATATGAATATATATATAGATATATATATTTATGTGTATATATATATATATATATATATATATATGTGTGTGTGTGTGTGTGTGTGTGTGTGTTTACAGAATGCCTGACAAAACCCCCACCCGACAAAACCCCCGCATGACAAAAACCCCACCCGATGAAATCCCCACATAACAAAAACCCCACCCGACAAAACCTAAATTTGCTAAATTTTAGTTATAGTCGGTCATTGTTTTTATTTGTTTACCTATTTATGAAAATTTTCGGCATGATGGCAGCTCAAACTAATTCAAGTATGCATATTCAGGATCTGTATCAAACAAAAGTTGATTTTTAAATGCTTTACTAAAAACAAAAGGTATCAAAATTAAAAGTTTTAAAAGTATTTATTAAAAACGATAAGATTACACAAACCATTAAAAGCCTTTTGTTCAGAGATAAAGATAAAAAGTCAGAATTTATATATTCTTATATTTTTTGCTACACCATTAAGAAATTCTTCTATATCTTTTGTGCCATTTCTAAAATCAAGAAAGATTTCCTGTGATTTGCCGGAAAGAAAACCACACACACAGCTTATTGCTGAGTCATGGAGTGGGGCTCTAATAACAAATAACTGTTCAAATAATGCAGGTGCCGACGAAAAGGTACCATCCATATACCAAACATCTGCCTTAGCTAAATGATGCATTGCGTCTTTTGTAGCAAATATAATTATTCGATTGCTGGATTCAGCACCATTATCATTAAGAAGAAAAGGCGCAGGATTTTGTCCTCGAGTCATTGTCCACTCTCCTGAAATTTCCAAGTCCCTCAACTATTCTGGATCCTTAGGGCGTCCATCTTGTCGTTTTCTTTCAACATACCTTTTAGCAGTATTTAAATTTCCCTCTTGTGTCATACTCTCCAACGAATCCGCTACAATCCGACTAGTATTTCCCCTGGTTGACTTGTCCTGTTGATAGAGGGTTGTATGCATTTTTGCTGCTTCCACTGATCCTTCATCTAGCTCATGATTATGATCTTTGCTTGAAATGATGGCCGATACTTCCAAATGTGTTGTTATTTTTCCATTACAGTTCAATGCTGATCTTCTAGAACATTCCCGTCTCTTGGTAGTTTTACTGGCGGACTTTTTTGTATAAATACAGCCGTTATAACACAATTTCTCTCCACCTTTATTATTGCGGATAACTTCCATGATGGGAAAGCAACACATAACTAATAGAGAAAAGTTCATATACTTTCAATGTATACAGAAAAGAATTTCCTTGTAATAAAAACTGTTTTCTGTAAGCAGTAGTTTATTGGTAATAGGTACATAGCAAATGTTTTGTAAGCAGTAGTTTATTGGTAATA
>NC_090753.1:56338681-56341181 GCF_036898095.1 Palaemon carinicauda
GATAAAGTTTTTTTTCGAAGCTGTAAGTATAGAGAACTCTTGCAGACATTTATTGTAGAGTTCAGTCAGTTTTACTACTATGAAATCTCCCCCATATAAACATTATATGGCAGTTTATATGTATAAAAACATATAATTATATACATTATGTATATGAGAGTTCATGTATATATACACACACATATATATATAATATATGTGTATAAATTTCTTTTCATATATATATATATATATATATATATATATATATATATATATATATATATATATATATATACTGTACATATCTCAAAACCTTTGTGTTAAGGTACTTAAGAGGACCCGGAGGGCTGAAACCACTTGGGAATCTCCGTCCCCTCTTTCTCTTTTTGTCTTTCCCTTTTTCCTGTCCTTACCCTATCCCAACACAGTTAAGAAAAGGTGCGAAGAAAAAGAAAATTATATATGCATATAAAAAGTGTCAATGACCTTATTATCCTAATTACTTCGCTGAAAGAAGAAGGAAGGGGTAGTTGATTTACATAAGAGAATCTACTCTATGGATTAACGACTCTTCCACTCACCTGAGATTTCACCGAAGGCGTCGGTCATTAGGCCTACGTGATTATGAAGGAGGAGGAACAGCAGGAGAGGAAGCAGGCGATTAGGCGAGGAACGACAGGAAGACACAGGAGAAATGGGGAAGGAAGATGGGACGAGAGGGAGATGATTAGAAGAAGAATAAGAAGATGAAGAAACAGTAAAGTCTTGGAGGATTTTCCGGTAGGGACGAGAGGTGACGGAAACCGGAACTTCAAAGGCTTTGTGGTTCCTGTGGCCTAATTTCTGGAAGGTGGCTTTAGGCCTACAAATGTCCTCAGGCGAGTCCTTTTTCCGCTTCTTGCGATGGCTGTGTCTTTTCGCCTCCCGGTGGGATTCCTTTTTCATCACGCCTTTCGATGTCACTTTAACTTCGGCATCGGCTTCAGCAGCTTTGATGTTTGTTGTCATAGTACAAAGGAAGATTATTTCTTTTTCCTCTTTTTTTTTCTTTTCCTTTATTTTCTAGATTTATGTCAATCTCTTCTCACAATCCTACGTTCCTTCATCTTCCTTTCCTTTGCATTTCCATATTCAATATTTAATCTTATCCTCATTTTTTCCTGTACATTTTTCTTCAAACCTGTTTCGAAATAATCAAACTCGATTTGACTAAATACTAATGACACCAATCATCTATTTTTGTATTTTTTCGTTTTATATTGCAAAGATCAAGAACACAAGAATCCATGGACAACTGGTTAATGACCTTCTCTAATTAGCTCGTGTCAATCAACTCCATTTTATCATGAAAGTTAATTAGTGAATTTTATGGGACAGAGTTAAATGTTGTCGTTGGAGTTTCGTTGTAGTTTCGTAAGATATAACAAATGTGTTGTTGTAATGTTTCGTGATGTCTCTTAATTTTTTTATGGCTATTTACAGGTAACATTTAATGTTGTTGATATGATTTAGTGACACTTTTAAGTAATCACTCAATTTTTTATTAAGTATATTTTGAATATACAGTATATCAAATGTACGATGGCATCACGAATTCTGTTTGATTGACAGTTGACACGTTAGTTCCAAGTCGTTTAGTGAGGAAACCGAGCTATTTTCTTTTTATAACCCCTCCCCCCTTCCTCAACATATCTTGCTAATTATTGCTTTCCCCGAATTTAAGTAACCACCTAATTACTGTGCAAGAAGATGAGAACTGCAGGATTTCATTATTTTGGAGTAAATAGAGAGCGTGGTGTTGTAAACAATTATCGTATATATATATGTATATATATATATATATATATATATATATATATATATATATATATATATATATATATATTATATATATATATAATACACACACATATATATACATATAAATGCGTGCGTGTATTTTTTTCGTCTACGTGCACATGCACTCTTGCCCTTCCGTGACTAAGACACCTAAAAAGTAAGAAGGAAAGTGAGAAAACAGAATGAAAAGTTTGCGGAAGTGAGGATAAAAACATCTGGAAACAGATGAGACACTTACTAGCTCGAAGCGGGTTATCTTTTATCTGCAAATGGAGTGTTTGTGAAGGAGAAGGTGGGTAAAATAGAAGTAAATGATTGTTTTTGCGTGCACTGCTAAAACTTTGAGGTAAAAAATAACAGTAAAATCCTGGAATAAATTTTGCTAGGCATTTACCGTTTTAAAAACGGATATATTGACTTGAAGGAGGGATATTACAGTCACCAGCCCATGAAAGATAATAACAAAATAGGGTAAAAATTACGGTTGCCTGTATTTTACTGAAATACGGCTAAGAACAGTATATTTTTACGGAGAATTTCCGATTAAAATCACGGTCTTTTTTTTTAACAGTGTTGTATATTGATTATTTTGGGTAAAGAATACGAAGATTACTGAAATTAATATTATCATCATAGTCATGATTATTTCAAATACTTCTTCTTCCCAACCGTTATCCCT
>NC_090753.1:56346181-56352377 GCF_036898095.1 Palaemon carinicauda
AATTTAGAGACAGTTTACAGTATATATACATAATGTTCGCAATCATTTTAGTTTACATATGTATATATATATATATATATATATATATATATATATATATATATATATTTATATATATACATACAGTATGTACAAAACTAAGTATATATATTATATGTGTTATATATTATGTATATTAATGTTTGGTATGTGTAGTATATATATATATATATATATATATATGTGTGTGTGTGTGTATATAAATGTAGACTATATGGACATTGTATATATATATATATATATATATATATATATATATATATATATATATACATATACGCGTATTTATGTGTATGTACATAGGATTATATATACACATTAGTATCTGTATTCATAAATATTTTATATAGGCTTACACATATATCAGACAAATAAAGCATTTAAAAATATTCCATTGCTTAATCAAAACAAATTTCGAGACGAGATCTCGAACCAGCTGATTCCAATGTCTCCAGTCAATGGAGATTCCAGAGAAAAACGTTGTGACGAGACCGAATAATTAATTCCAAAACGTTCTTGTAAAAAGAAAACATAAAAAAACGATGTTGAACGAAATAGAAGGATTCATATTTAATATTTTATTATGCACTATTTTCCACTGGTGAAAAATAAAGAGAATTTCCTCCGAAATGTATAATGTAAAGAGACAAGAAGTCGGGAGGTTGGGAACAATTTCGTCAAATCTTCAGCAAAACTTTCTCAGACACTTGACCTTTTGAGAGGAATCTTTTTGTGATAGAATTTGTTAGGAGGAATTTTGCTTTTTGCATTACTCTTAACGTTTATTAAATTATTATTATTATCATTATTATTATTATTATTATTATTATTATTATTATTATTATTATTATTATTATTATTATTATTATTGGTGTATGCAACCCGTGAAAAATGACGGCTAACTATTTACATAGATACGCACACATTAATTCAGCCCTTCCCACTTCCTCCTTCTTTCTTACCTGCAATACAGTAGTTGTGATTTCCGAGTGTACCTCTTGGGGTAACCCCTCTTTCATGGGTATGAATACTTGGAGGTAAGTCTAGTAGTTATACGTCTGGCAGTGCCGCTCAGCTTGACTGGGTATATATATATATATATATATATATATATATATATATATACATATATATATACATATATATATATATATATATATGTATATATATATATATATATATATATATATATATATATATATATATATATATATGTGTGTGTGTGTGTGTGTGTGTGTGTGTATGTGTGTGTGTGTATGTGTATACACACACAGAGTATATCATCATCTTTATTTACGCAAAGCACCTGGGTTAGATTTCGCCAGTTGTCTCTATCTTGAGCTTTTAAATTAATACCTCTCCATTCATCGTCTCCTACTTCACGCTTCATAGTTCTTTGCCATGTAGGCCTGGGGTTTCCAACTCGTATAATGCCTTGTGGAGCCCAGTTTAAAGTTTGGTGAACTAATTTCTCTTGTGGAGTGTGAAGAGCATATCCAAACCATATCCATTCACTCCTCACTATGATCTCATCCACGTATTGCAATCGAGTAATCTCATATAGTTTCATTTTTAATCCTGTCCTGACATTTAACTCCCAATATCCTTATCAGGGCTTAGTTCACAAATCTACTAAATCTGTTTGAGATTGTTTTATTGTCATACCACGACTCATATTCATACAGTAACACCGATCTCACTAAACTGATATATAGCTTGATTTTTATCTGTAATTTCAGGCTATTTGATTTCCAAATTTTACTCAATCTTGCAATCATCTGATTTGTTTTTTCTTTCAATCTTTCATTAACCTCTAATACTAAAAACCCTGTCTTAGAGGTCATAGTTCCTATATGTTTGAATGATTCCACCTCATTAATTCTTTCTCCTTCCATTGATATTTCATATTCCATTGATATTCCGTTCTCATCATCTGTCTTTCTTCTGTTTATCTCTTGCCCAACCTCGTGTGAAGTCCACGTATTTTGGTAAGCAAGCATTGCCAATTCTGTGGTGTTCTGTTAATATGGACAGCGTCTTAAGCATACTCTAGGTCAGCTAATTTCCTGTTGCCAATCCAGTCCAATCCTTTTCCACCATCCCCAACTGTTCTACGCATTACAAAATCCATGAGGAGGATAAACAACATAGGTTACTGCACATCCCCTTTGAGTACCCCACTGTTCACTGGAAAATAATTTGAAAGGACTTCTCCATCATTAACTTGGTAAATGTCAATTCCCCATTAACTCGGTACATGTCAATTCCCAATTAACTTACATGTCAATTCCCCCATTAACTTAGTACATGTCAATTCCCCAGTGTTTAAAGGGTGATCGTTTTCACATACATGGATTTCTATAATCAGGAGAAAATTCTCTGCTTTATATTTTGAGCTTTTTCATAATGAATTATTAACCTTTGGCTTCTGTTTCTTGTCGTTTATTGTTCCTTCTCCTCTGCACATTTTGAAATTGTTTCACCATTTTAATCAGAAGAAATACGTAATCGAAGATCTGTACAAATGGCTTTTAGGTATAGAAAAAACTTCTTATCATATTTATAATTGTTCAATTAAAGATCTCATTGAAAAAGATAAGAAAGAGGATTAGAAAGAATAATAATAATAAGAAGAAGAAAATTGTAGTTTCGCAATGTTTCCGTTTTTTCGTCTTCGTGGTCACTCGGTGCATTTTTCTTGCTTAGTGTCTGAGCGTGAGATGAACTAGTGGCTGTGCACCTGCTTAGAGGTACAGCCTGAGGGCCTATTATTTACCTGAGCTGAGTAACGCTTCTAAAAGAAAGTACCCAATTCCCCTCCCCCCCAACCCCCAACCCCCAAGGAAAGGAAAATCAACATGCTACAGGGTTATTTACCGAAGGGCGCAAGGTTAAAGTAGTCTGATCGTCCTCTCTCTCTCTCTCTCTCTCTCTCTCTCTCTCTCTCTCTCTCTCTCTCATCTTCCCTGGTCATCTACAGCAGCAGCAATACCCCGAACACATTGCTTTGTTTGTCGTGTTGGTTTAATACACAAGCAACGGTTCCTCTCTCATGTAAACAAACAGAACGCCCTTGTTGTTGTTGTTGTTGTTGTTGCTGTTTGCGTAATAGACGTGTCTTTCATGTTGCAGTCAGCGAGAGCAACTCTCTCTCTCTCTCTCTCTCTCTCTCTCTCTCTCTCTCTCTCTCTCTCTCTCTCTCTCTCCGTAAGTTGTAAGTAGAGTAGATTAAACCTAAGTTTAAAGCGAATATATTACCGTCCGTATTATTAACTAGCTTTGAAAAGGGACTCTCTCTCTCTCTCTCTCTCTCTCTCTCTCTCTCTCTCTCTCTCTCTCTCTCTCTTTCTCTCTCTCTCTCATTTATTCACTCACTCCTCTGGGTATTGATCACTAGATGGTTAAGGGAACCTATATGCAATACAAATACTATTCGTAACCTCCCTTCTCTCTCTCTCTCTCTCTCTCTCTCTCTCTCTCTCTCTCTCTCTCTCTCTCTCCTCTCTCTCTCTCTCTCTCTCTCTCTCTCTCTCTCCTATTTAATGGACCAGATAGCAAAGGATTTATCATCCATTTCCTTTATGTTTTCTGGATAAGTTTATTGTAAAAATTTCTGATGTATAATTCTTGAAGCGAGTCAGCCTTCAGTTGGCGAATGACTCCCAACTGCTTCGAGGATTCCTAACTGCTTCGAGGATTCACTACTACTTCCAGGACTCCCAACTGCTCCGAGGATTTTCAACTGCTTCGAGGATTCACTACTACTTCCAGGACTCCCAACTGCTTCGAAGATTCCCAACTGCTTCGAGGATTCACTACTACTTCCAGGACTCCCAACTGCTCCGAGGATTTCCAACTGCTTCGAGGATTCCCAACTGCTTCGAGGATTTCCAACTGCTCCGAGGATTCCAAAATGTTGCAAGGATTCCAAACTGTTTCGAGGATTCCTAACTGCTTCGAGGATTCCCAACTGCTTCGAGGATTCACTACTACTTCGAGGACTCCCAACGGCGCTGAGGATTCTTAACTGCTTCGAGAATTCCCAACTGCTTCGAGGATTTCCAACTGCTCCGTGGATTCCTAAATGCTGCAAGGATTCCAAACTGCTTCGATGATTCCAAACTTCTTCGATGATTCCCAACTGCTACGAGGATTCCCAACTTTTTCGAGGATTCCTGACTGCTTCGATGATTTTCAACTGTTTCGAGGATTCCCAACTGCTTCGCGGATTTCCAACTGCACCGAGGATTCCCAATTGCCTCGAGGATTCCCAACTGTTCCGAGGATTCCCAACTTCTTCGAGGATTCCCAACTTTTTTGCGGGCTCCCAACTGCTTCGAGGATTCCTAACTGTTCCGAGGACTCCCAACTGCTCCGAGGATTCCCAACTTCTTCGCGGATTCCCAACTGCTCCTAGGATTCCCAACTGCTTCGAGGATTCCCAACTGCTTCGAGGATTCCCAACAGTTCCGAGGATTCCCAATGGCTACGGCAATTACCAATGGCTCCGAGGATTCCTAACTGCTTCGAGGATTCCCATCTGCTCCAAGGACTCCCAACTGCTCCGAGGATTCCCAAATGCCCCTAGGATTCCTAACTGCTTTGCAGATTCCCAACTGCTCCAAGGATTCCCAACTGCTCCAAGGATTCCCAACTGCTTCTAGGATACCCAACTGCTCCGAGGATTCCCAACTGCTTCTAGGATTCCCAACTGCTCTGAGGATTCCCAACTTCCTTGGGGATTCCCAACGGCTTCGACAATTCCCAACTGCTACGAGGATTCGTAACTCCTTCGAGGAATCCTATTTGCTCCGAGGATTCCCAACTGCTCCGAGGATTCTTTTGAAGACTTAAGACATTTATTTTCGTCCTCCTTTTCCTTTTTCGTGTCTATAGCGTCATTAGACTCGCCTCATCTGCAGCAATGTTCGTTTTTATTATTATTATTATTATTATTATTATTATTATTATTATTATTATTATTATTAAATGCTAAGTTACAACCCTAGTTGGAAAAGCAGGATGCTATAAGCCCAAGGGCCCGAACAGGGAAATTAGCTCAGTGAGGAAAGGAAACAAGGAAAAATAGAATATTTTAAGAACAGTAACAACATTAAAATAAATATTTCCGATCATTTGACATTTGCTTCTCTTTTCATTTATCCATTACGAATTCGAATGTATTTCGGGGAACGTTTGACATGATGGGGAGTGAGTGTTTGTGTGTTTGTCTGTGTTAGTGTGATGTAAAAATGTCTAATAATAATTTGGACTTGAAAGAATGATAAAAACTATATCGCCGAACATGTGCCAATGTCAGCTCATGTTTTCATGTTTTAAATCTAAAATAGATAATCAGTAAAACAAATAATCACTGCATTTGTTGTGGAAAATAGTACGTTTTTCATGGCTGAATAATTAGGATCAAACGTTTTGATCCTATCTATAAGTAATTTTGTTATCGTAGCGCGTATGAAATGTGCAAAATTAAGTAAACATTCACAGCACTTGATGGAAAAGTTAAATTCATATAAATAATTTAATGAATTATAAGAAATTCGTCTGATGTTAGTTGAAATTATTTTAGAAATTCTACGTTTCAAGTACCGTTTATTCCTTTACCTTCAGATAATTCCTAAGATATGTCCATTTCATCTCTCATGTCGTAATGCTAGTTCATTGATTAGTATTTTTTTGTAATTATAAAGAGAACTTTTTAAACTGATAAACTGATAATTACCTCGACATCATTTGAAAGTTTAGGAGTCGTAAATTTATGTATTTCTAGTCATTCTTATTAGATAGCAGACTAAGGGAAATTATGAATGTCCGAAATGATTAGATGAATCTTCCTTAAACGATGGTAATGTTGTTCTTAACAATGGTAATTGAATGTGGTTTTTACCTTTCATAGCTGTCTTATATTAATGTGACTCTTACCTGCTATGTATATCGTAGGTTCCCGATAACTTTTTAAAGATCAGTTTATTCTGCAAGTTAAGTCTTTAGAATTTTGCTTATGACATAATATCGTTTTTTTCGAGATTTTGTTTGTTTTATAAAATTCTTCGTTTGAATTTTATATAACAGTACTATTTTATCCACTTTTTCGTCATATTTAATTCAAATAGAAGGGCAGCACATTCTGTAATTTCAA
>NC_090753.1:56352877-56377877 GCF_036898095.1 Palaemon carinicauda
AGAAATTTAGGTTAATAAATAAGTTTCGATTCGCATTATCTGGTAATCATTTGAGAACAATAATGCCATTCGGACACAATCCTTGCAACCAAAAATGTTTATGAATAAATGTAATAAATAACAAAGTAATAGAATTAATATAAGATATATAATAAACAAAACGATGACATATAAGTAATTTCCTTGCTATCATGAAGGCCACGCCTTGATTAACTCATCGGTAAACATGGGTAAACAACCTAGGCCAAATGAGTTCCTAAGTGAAGGGATTATAACTTAATTTTCCCTATTAGTGAAGAAAAAATACAAAATAAAAACCTGGTTCCAATGAAAATTGACCACAACAGAGTCCAACCATTTCCCAACAAACAGAAAATAACAACATTATAAAAACAATAACATTAAAAAATCTGTTCTTTTGAGAAAAGCTGATTCGAGGAAATGTTAGTTGTTGGCGAAAATCGAAAATATTCATAAAATATTTTATGGGGGAGAAAATGTTAATTGGTTTGGAAGTTGTGTCTGACTGATAGATGGAATTTTGGACAAAAGCCAGGCGTTGGGAGCGAGCAGTTTATTCAGAACGCATGAATGGGGTCTTTTAATGAAGATTTGATATGAGGCAATTTTAATATTACTTTAAATCTCAATTCCCAAAAAATGTTATTTAATTACAAACTTCCGTTTAGTAAACTTCTACCTTCTTAAGGTTATGGTAGACTATTGGAAACTTCTTGCCTAGCAATCTGTTGGACGGGAGTTCAAGACTCGCCCAGGCTCGATAGTTTCTAGTGTCTGTAACCTCACCATCCTTGTAAGATAGGTATCGGGGTGGGGGGTTTGGTGGAGCCTATAGTTATACGTATTGAGTCATCAGCAGCCATTGTCTGGCCCTCGCTGTTCCTAGATTGGTAGAGAGAGGACATGTGTATATACTGCCAGTCTCTGTGCACTGTCCTACCCCTTCCCTCAGCCATTCATGAGCAACCTTTAAACTCTTAAGAAACATCAGGGATTATTCTTTGCGTTGTTCAAGCTAACTTCAAATAAGATACATTCTCTCGAGTTATGATAACATCCTCAAAATCATCTTTACGTTCTTCTTATTTTGCAGAAAACTTTCATTTGTTCATCTTTCTGAATAATCCAAAACTGATTTAAGTAATCTTCTCGTTGATCTAAGACGAGAGATTTTATTCTTAAAGTCTGTTCATGTAAGACATCCTAAACCGGGTTTTAAAATATTATCCTACATCATAAATGAAATATATTTTAACTGACTATGACTTTCAAATCGAATGCGAAAGCATCAATCTCTCTCTCTCTCTCTCTCTCTCTCTCTCTCTCTCTTCTAAAGAGGAGGAGATTCACCAGCACGGTGAGGTTACTAATTAACGGAAAGTCACTAAAGCCAAGTCAATCTTAAAGAAATCACTTAAAAATTCAATTCAAAACATTTAGAATTTCTATCAACAATATATTTTTGCACATTAAAAAATTACAATACAAAAATTTTAGAACACTTCAAAATGAAAAATTTAAATTTTGAGTTTCTACAAACAAAATACTTTTTGTGTACTATTACTACTACTACCACTACTACTACTACTACGAAAAAAAAAATCTCCAGTGACTCCCCAATGTCTTGAAAGTGTCCCTCACCTATTACTATTACTACTACTACTACTACGAAAAAAAAAAAAAAATTCCAGTGACTCCCCAATGTCTTAAAAGTGTCCCTCACCAGGATCCAGTCCTCCATAAAGCCTCTGTCACTTCTTGTGCATCGAAATATGGATCGCAATGAATTCACAGAATCACCTCAACAGTCAACAGTCAACACTTAGAATGATTGTGTCTTTCATACCTCGAGTCCCAGTTACTTAGTTAGTTAGTTAGTTAGGTAGTTAGTTGCCTAATTGAAAGAACAAAGGTCTACTTTTCCTTTTCACAACTTTACACCATTTCTTTTTTATTTACCATTTCCAAAATTTGTAATTAGCCTTCTGAAATTTATGAAAGACTATTCATATGCGGGGTCTGAAGGACTGTGAATGGATTATCAGGTCAATATTCCTATTTCAGATTTGAACAATGGATTCTTCCCCTCTTGTACACAGGCTTCCTCATTACTGGTACTGAAAAAGAAAATGTATTGGCTGCCTTCTATAATCGAGTAACACCATCTAAGGGAATTGTGAAAGTCGAAAATTCCATATTAATCAAGAAGGATTCATTTAATAAAACATATTTCATGAGTTTCTTCCAGTAGTAAAATGGTAGATAACTTTATTTAGTACAATGCTCCCTTTATAAGAAAGAAGAGTAATCAAAGATTTTTTACTTCCGGCAATAAAAATGTTCGATATCTAACTCAAGTCTACTGACCAAGCTCTCCTTTTTTCACATGTCCCTCAATGAATCTACTGTATAATAATAATAATAAAAAAGGTTTAAATGTTTAAAGGGCACTCATGGATGGCAGAGGAAAGGGAAAGTTACAATGCCCTGAACAAACACATGCTCTGTACTCAACCTGAAACAAGCACATGCTCTGTACCAACCCTGAAGAAGCACATGCATTATACCCAGCCCCGAACAAGCACATGGTCCATACCATCCCTGAATTAACGTATGCTCCCTGCCCAACCCTGAAGCAGCTCACACTCTGTATTCAATCCGGACTAATATTATACAACCAATAACTAACTCAAACAATTGTTAAGTAGAAAAAAAAAAGAGTAAAATGGCAATTTTAAACAACTTCATCTTGGAATTACAATAAAAAAGCAAAGGTTTCTCAATTATTCAGAGCTTTATCATTATTATTATTATTACTTGCTAAGCTACAACCCTAGTTGGAAAAGCAGGATGCTATAAGCCCAGGGACTCCAACAGGGAAAATAGCCCAGTGAGGAAAGGAAACGGGGGAAAAATAAAATATTAAAACCAGTAACATTACAATAAATACAAAACCTAATCTTCGAACACATTGCAAGGAGGGAGTTAGGGTTGATTCCCACTATCGGTCCGGTCACACTTCAGTCTCGGTTCGCTCTCGGTTCGGTCTAGGTACTGGGGTGTTCACACTCTCGGTCCGATCAGGGTCTTGGCAAAATTATAAATATAAGGAAAATGCATAAATGTATAGGAATATTGTTCAGTGATACTAGGAAATGTATTTACACAGTGAAAATTGGCTTGTACATATGATTTATTTTCTATCATGACCGGAGCGAGAGCGGACCGGAGCGCCAGTGTGAATGCTTCCATTTAAACTCGTGTAACAATATTTGACAGACCGTGACTTGTTCCATGATAAGTTAATGTGTGTATACAGTATGGACATGAGAGAGAGAGAGAGAGAGAGAGAGAGAGAGAGAGAGAGAGAGAGAGAGAGAGAGAGAGAGAGAGAGATGTAGGAAAATAAGGCTGAATAATTATAGTATCTTCAATATCTTTGTTTCAACATAATTCAATGTTTGAGAGAGAGAGAGAGAGAGAGAGAGAGAGAGAGGAGAGAGAGAGAGGAGAAGAGAGAGAGAGAGAGAGAGAGAGAGAGAGGCTGAATAATTATATTACCTTTAATTTCTTTATTTCATCATAATTTAATATGCGTATACGGTATGGACATGAGAGAGAGAGAGAGAGAGAGAGAGAGAGAGAGAGAGAGAGAGAGAGAGAGAGAGAGGCTGAATAATTATATTACCTTTAATTTCTTTGTTTATTTCATCATAATTTAATATGCGTATACGGTATGGACATGAGAGAGAGAGAGAGAGAGAGAGAGAGAGAGAGAGAGAGAGAGAGAGAGAGAGAGAGAGAGAATGATGGTGATGATGTGGGTGACATTAATGATACCCCTAATTTCCTTTTGTCTATCTTCGAAGAATTCTCGTTAACATAAAAATCATAATTATTTCAGCATAAATCTTCCAAGTAGAATATGATTTTCAACTTTAAAAACGACTGATTTATAATTAACAAACTAATATTTATTTCCACTCGTGGACAGACACAAGTAGAATGAAAGACAGACATAAAAAGTAGTAAAACGACAGAGAGATGTAATCTGACAGTTAATATTTATAAGATTATATTCTCTTAAACTTTCAAATATCGCTGTGAGGTGTGGCCGATGCGGATCTCACTCGGTGCCAATTTTATGTTATGGTAATCATATTAAGGTCAAGTAGTTTATTGAAATAGGTTTCAATTCTTAAAATGTAGCGTTTTTTTCTTAAAAGGTAATATGAATATATCTTCTTTCAGCTATTATTGATTTATTTATTAAAACCTAAGTTTCAGTTTTAAAATTGTAGATGTGGCATATGTTTTGCCCGGCGATGCCAAATTTCAGTTGAATGTCTGTCTTTCCCTCGAGGAAAAAAATAATGTCACTTATTGGTTAGAACATTGCAAGTAAAGAGTGAAAATTCAACTGAGCAGAATGTTATTTTGTAATTTTGTAGGATGAAATCGTGTATGTATAAACAAACAAACAAACAAACACACACACACACACACATATATATATATATATATATATATATATATATATATATTTTTGGGCTCAAGCCATGTCGTCCTGATGGAAGTTCCTATAGGGTAGCTTCCTAGGGTATATTACAACTACGGCGATATTCCCAGAGAATTTACCTTAAGGTACCAGAATTCTAACTCCTGGAGCGAGTATCCCTCGTGAAAGGGATATCGCGACATATCAGAGGACGTATTCTAGACACGTCACATGGCAATCTACATCCTGGACAGAGATTTCGTCTCGTAGGAGGTGATTGGCGAGATACGAATTCGGGAAAGAAAAAGGGGAGCCGCTCCCAAGGCTTCCCTATCCCCCGATTCGTATGCGTGCCTGGCGCCAGCATCTGTATTCCTTTTTGCGTAGCTTAACAACTCGGTGTTTTTTCCTGTTTTTCTCACAAATCTTGGATTTATTCGACTTTTCATGGCTTCTTCGTCTTCGTCGGCCTCTGATAAGTTGAGTATAGTGTCTGTTATGTATAAATGTAGGCTCTTGGTAAAATTTTGAGTGATTAATAGGATTAATCTTTGATACAAGAGCCGTAGCCTACCAGAGGCGTCTTGGACGCTGTCGCTCGCTAGGTATAAGTTAGTTAGTCAGAGCGACATTCCTGGTTGTTTTGCTTTAATAAATTTTAGCTATTTAGCATTACATAGGATTTCCTTTCGTGCTTAGTATTATTTGGCGAAGTATTCGCCATTCTGGCCTACGCTAGGCCATGTAGCCTAGTCGTTTGGTCCTAGTACTTCATGCATGATTATGGTTTTTCCGAGTGTAATTAAAATTTTATTGAAGCTTTAGGCTATATTTTATACATTTTAGACTGTGTGGAATATTTCCAAGATAGTATACGAGTGAGTTTCGGTGAATTAGGTAATCGATTCTCTTGGTGCCTAGGCTAGTTGCTTATGGAGCC
This sequence comes from Palaemon carinicauda, assembly GCF_036898095.1. Classification (NCBI taxonomy): domain Eukaryota; kingdom Metazoa; phylum Arthropoda; class Malacostraca; order Decapoda; family Palaemonidae; genus Palaemon; species Palaemon carinicauda. The sequence goes on from NC_090753.1 coordinate 56,358,337, forward strand.
TTAGTATACTTTATCATACTCCCCGGTTGCTTTCTTTTCTTCGGAGAAGGTATGCAATCCCTTTCCCTCTGTTTAAGCCTTGGGCTTATCCCTAAGTGGTTTTTTCCGAAATTTATTTTCGATAAAACTATACTAGGGTGTTACTGTACCTTCCTGTTCCTGTAGTTATGGTTCAAGAGGGACAGAACAACAGAGTTTTTAGTCTGAGTCTGTGTTGTCTGGCTTGGGGCTGAGTCCCCCTCGCTGACCTAACACATACAAAGGGAGCTTAGCTCCCTTAGGTCACTACCGAAGGTTTCTGTGGATATGATTCCTTCTTTTGTGATCTACCAGACTAGTCCTGTTGCTGTTCTCGTGGGAGGATAAGTTCTTCCCTTGGGAGTAGCAACGCCTTCCTTGCTTTGGTGCTCTGGAAGCTGGCAAGTATTGCTGGCCTTTCCCCTTAGATCTCCCTTAGGCTAAGATAAGTTTCTTAGCTGCGGGTGATCTGTCACTAAAGCAAGGTTGGCAGGACCCTCTTGTCCCTTCCCCCTCTTTCTTCATACTGTACTGTACGTCGTTCTACATCTGGACCTAGTATAGGTTAGGATGTGGAATTGACTCAGCCCCTTGCCGGCCGGCAGAGCTGGCCGGCAGGGGTCTTACTGTACTGTACGTCGTTCTACTTCTGGACCTAGTATAGGTTAGGATGTGGAATTGACTCAGCCCCTTGCCGGCCGGCAGAGCTGCTGGCCGGCAAGGGTCTTATGTTTTCGAGTGCTGCCCGGGCCTCTCTTGGTCCCTCATCCATGCCTGCCGGCAGAGCCGGACGGCATTGGTCAAGGAAGCCTGAATTAGTTTCTCCCCTTCCTTATATGCACTCTTTCGGTTGCCGGGCTTGGAGGTTGTGTACACTCTTATCCCGGCATCCATTCTATTTTTCTTTTTCTTCTAGTGCTGTACTTGTCCCGGCTGCCGGCCTATGAGGCCGGCAGCCGGGCAGTTGTAGTCCTCTGGTTCTTTTGCTGCCAGCTGGCATCGGTCTTGTACCTTTGCCGGCCGGCTTATGTCAGCCCTTGTCTGCCGGTCACCAAGAGTGTGGCCGGCAGCTGGGTACTACCTTGTGTAGTTGCTGGCCGGCAGCCATTGCCGGCCAACACTGGCTGTTACCGGCCGGCAGTTGCTGCCGACCGGCACAGGCATTTGAACCAGAGTGCTGCCGCCCTATAGCTGTTAAGTAGTATACTTTAAAGCTAGTTGTGGTGTGTGCCGGCCGGCAAAGGCAGGCCGGCACACATCCCTCTATACTGTACTAGTATTCTTCAGTATAACATATACAGTAAGAAGAAAACTAGGGTAAGGGTTTTGGTACAGCACTGTGTCTTCTAACACTATTGTTTTTTCTTGCACATCCCTTTGCTGTTGCCCTACAGATAGGAAGCTGAGTTCTTCCCTGTCTATTATCCAGGATTTTAAAATCATTGCTTAGGTGTGAGCTCCACCTGTTTCCTCTGGAAACCTTGCATTGGTTACTCTAGAAGAGATAAACCATTTTGATTTTATTATCTGGAAGGCTGCAACAATGGGTTGTGAGGGAAACACAAGTGTGTGTCTTTCCTTTCTGAATTGTTATGCTATACTATGCATATCCAGTGATACATAGTTCACTTGATACTCATGGAAATTTCTTCTCTTTACAGAAGGACACTCCGAAGTGGGGAAGTGCTTTCTGCAATGTCAGCAGCAAGAACCTCTGCGGACATGAGTTTTGTAGGAGACACGCAGCATACGCTGTCTCCAAGGATGATCTCCGGTATTGGGACCCTCAGGTATGTACTGTGTGCACTAACCTGATGACTGAGACATTTAAATAGCTAGGAAGAAGCTTCGTTCCTGGGTAAGGGGCTTCCAAAAGAACACTTCTGGCCCTTATCTTCCAAGTGAGAAGATGAGGGCGTATCCTTTCCCTAAGGCATCAGCTGATGCAGTGATTCCCCAGCCTCAAGAGGAGATCCCCTAAGTTCAGATCCAGATGGATGCTGAAGTCGCGGTCGCGATGCAAGACATCCAGCTAGATGACAGGATGTCTGATGTGGACGGGTGTCAGGAGGAAGACCTCCTGGCAGAAGCCCAGGATGAAGTTCAAGCCCCTCTATATCGGCCGGTCTCCCAGTATAGCTGGGACAGGCCCTCTCTTCTATTGTTGGAATGATCCAACAAATGCAGAAGGAGAATCAGGAGAAGGCGGCTGCAATGGAACTGCGAATGCAGTGCCTTGCAGAATCACATGGGCCCCAGAAAAAGCTCAATGTGAAAGACCTTCCCTTGTGCTCAGATGCTATCCCCATGGAGGTATGCTGAGCACATGCCGATGACGACTGGAAAGATCGTCATCTCGGATAAGCTGGGCTCAGTTCCCCTGGAGGGTGGAATTCTGGCCCAGCAACGCATCATATCCGGACTGTTATGTCCGGCTGAGGAAGGAACCAGCTTCAAAGGAGGAGACAGAGCCGAAGGAGGTCATAGTGATGGACCATGCTAAGGCTCAAGCTCTACTTTCATCCTCGATGAAAGAGAGGGGCTTCTCTAACTCAAAGGTAGCCGCATTGAATAGGAAGCTCCCTTCCTATGTGTCCTCGCCTACTAGAGCCTTCCCCTTTTTACAGAAAGGGTTTCTGGCTGTACTAAAAGCAATCGAGGCCAGCAAGTCTTGTCCCTCCCTAGAGGAGTGTAAACCCTTGTCGCTGGCCCTGCCTATGGACCACAAAGACTGGAAGGACGTCCATCTTACGTTCTCAGTGGGAAAGTTGGAGGCTGATATTGCCGGACGTCAGTTCGGCAAGGACCTCCCTAAGCTGTCTGACTTTCTTTTGCGAAGTGAGTTCGATACAAAAGAAAGACTGTCTGCCTCAATGTCTCTTCAGACTACTCTCCAGACGATGGCAAGTGACCCCAAGGTCCATGAAATGTTCATGGTAGTGGCCAAGCCTCATCTGGCCACAGTGACGAAGGACCTTTATGGCTTCGTCAAGGCAAGGAGAGCTTGTAGGGAGTTCGTGTTTACCTCGGCTACGGTGAGGCACGAGCCAAAGAAACTAATCTCCTCCAACATTTGGGGAAAAGACCTTTTCCCTACCGACTTGGTCAAAGAAGTTGTTGATAAGGCCGCCTTGGAGAAAAGAAACCTTCTCCAGAAGTGGGGCCTGGCTATCAAAAGAAAGTCTTCCCCGGATGAGGGTCCTCAACCAAAGAGGAAGACTATGAGGACTAGGCTACCGTCTCGGCTAGCCAAGCCTCTTAGACAGCAACAGCAACTGCAATTGCCATTGCCCCCAGTGCCCCAGATCGTGGCACAAACCCCGACCACCTTTCAGTGGGTACCCCAGGCCGTGTCGACACAGTCCCCGGCATTCACCCCAGCGTTCGAAGGGCAGTCTACTTCCTTTCGAGCAAAGCCTAGAGGAGCAGCCAGAGGCTCGTCTAGACGCCCCTCAAGGGGAAGGGGATTCAGGGGTGGTCGTGGTCAGGAAGGCAAGACCTCAGGACGGCAGTCCAAGTGAGGTGATACCGGTAGGAGGGAGACTTCTGAAATTTCGGGATCGGTGGACCTTCGATCCCTGGGCCCACAGCCTACTCAAGAATGGACTGGGCGGGAGCTGGTACAGCACTCCACCCCCGTGCCTTCGGTTTTTCCAACACTCCACCCCCGTTATGGAGGAGTACGTTCAAGAACTGTTGGAGAAAAAAGGTGATCCGAAGGGTGAAACCCATCAATTTCTAAGGGAGGCAGTTTTGTGTTCCCAAGAAAGACTCGGAAAAGCTCAGAGTCATTCTGGACTTGTCGCCACTCAACAAGTTCATAGTGAATTGCAAATTCAAAATGCTAACACTGCAACACATAAGGACCTTACTGCCCAAGAGGGCATATTCCGTCACTATGGACTTGTTAGACGCCTATTGGCACATTCCAATTAGCCATCGACTCTCCCCCTACCTAGGTTCAGGCTACAACGAAGACTATACGCCTTCGGAGCCATGCCATTCGGGCTAAACATAGCCCCAAGTATTTTTACGAAGCTTGCGAGCGTAGCTCTCAAACAATTACGCCTAAAGGGAATTCAGGTAGTAGCCTACCTGGACGACTGGTTGGTGTGGGCAGCATCCGAGACAGAATGCTTGCAAGCTTCCAGTCAAGTGATCCAGTTCCTAGAGTACCTAGGCTTCAAGATCAACAGAAAAAGTCTCGACTTTCTCCATCTCAAAAGTTCCAGTGGCTGGGAATCCACTGGGACCTTTTGTCAAACCGTTTCTCCACCCCGGCGAAGAAAAGGAAGGAGATAGCGGGTTCTGTCAAGAGACTTCAAGATTCCGAAAGGATATCAAGACACGAGCAGGAGAGAGTACTGCGCTCTCTCCAGTTTGCTTCGGTGACAGACCCAGTGCTAAGAGCACAGCTAAAGGATGCAATCGGAGTTTGGAGAAGTTATGCATCAAACGCGTGAAGAGATCTGAGAAGACCAGCCGCTTCGGCTAAGTACTCTTCTCAGGCCTTGGTCCCAAACCAGACATCTAAAGAAGTCGGTTCTTCTTCAGCCACCTCCCCCGTCGGTGACGATTCACTCAGACGCCTCGAAGGAGGGATGGGGAGGTCACTCTCATCGGGAAAAAAGTCCAGGGAACTTGGTCCAGGCTATTCAAGACCTTTCACATAAAACTTTCTAGAAGCTAGGGCAGTGCTCCTTACCTTAAAGTAAGTCTCCCCGCGTCACTCGATCCACATAAGGTGGTGATAGACAGCGAGGTAGTTGTAAGATACTTGAATCGACAAGGATCGAGGTCACCACCTCTCAACCAGGTGATGTTGGCCGTCTTCCGATTGGCGGAAAAGAAGAAGTGGTACCTGTCGGCAGTTCACCTTCAAGGAGTCCGCAGTGTGACAGCGGACGCTCTATCCAGGTTCACACCGATAGAGTCGGAATGGTCCTTAGACGCAGGATCTTTCTCCTTCATTCTGAATCAGTCCCAGAACTGCAGATAGACCTCTTTGCGACGAAAGATAACAAGAAGTTGCCCCTGTACGTGCCCCGTACGAGGACCCCTTAGCGGAAACAGTGGACGCGATGTCCCTCGACTGGAACAGATGGTCCAAGATTTATCTGTTCCCTCCTCACAACCTTCTGTTGAGGGTCCTCAACAAACTGAGATCCTTCAAAGGGTAGCGGCAATAGTGGCCCACAAGTGGCCGAACAGCGTGTGGTTCCTCCTGGCATTGGAACTGTAGCTGAAGTTTATACCACTACCAGATCCAGTTCTGACCCAGCGAGTCCAGAAGTCAACTGTCTGCGCTTCATTACAGAAAACCCGGACCCTGCAGCTCATGATTTTCTCTCCCTAGCGGTGAGAAAGCGTTTCGGGATTTCGAAAGCCAGTATAGACTTCCTTGAGGAATATAAGTGCAAATCTACTAGAAGGCAATATGAGTCATCTTGGAGAAAATGGGTGGCCTTTTGTCAAGGCGAAGATTCCGCAGGAGATCTTCACAGACTTCTGCTTATCTTTCTTCTCCACCTCCATGGTCAAGGGTTGGCAGCGAACACGATTTCAGCGTGTAAGTCTGCTTTGACAAGACCCATTCTATATGCCTTCCAGGTCGACCTAGGTAACGAGATCTTTAATAAAGTCCCGAAAGCCTGTGCTAGGCTCTGACCTTGAGCACCTCCAAAGCCCATTTCATGGTCTTTAGACAAGTTCTTCATTTCGCTTCTCTGTTGAGCAATGAAGAGTGTGCGTTAAAGGATTTGACACAAAAAGTTATTTTCCTATTTTGCACTCGCGTCCGGGGCCAGGGTTAGTGAGATTGTAGCCTCTCGAGAGAGGCAGGTCGTGTTCAGTTCCTGGATGGGGGAAAACTGAACCTGTTTCCGGATCCTACGTTTCTTGCCAAGAATGAGTTACCCACCAACAGGTGGGGTCCCTGGAGAATCTGCCCTCTGAAAGAAGATGCATCTCTATGTCCAGTAGAATGCCTAAAGGTCTATCATCATAGAACTTCAGACTTCAAAGGTGGTCAACTATTCAGGGGAGAAACATCAGGCTCAAATTTATCTCTGAATCAACTCAGAGCGAAAATCACATATTTTATTCGCAGAGCGGATCCTGACAATACACCCGCAGGTCACGATCCGAGGAAAGTTGCCTCATTCTTAAATTTCTTTAATTGTATGGATTTTGAACATCTCCGTTCATACACTGGCTGGAAGTCTTCCAGAGTGTTCTTTCGCCACTATGCGAAGTAAGTAGAGGAACTAAAAGAGATCTGTGGTAGCAGTGGGTCGCGGTGTTAACCCTACTGTTTAACTCTGCGAGGAACAGTGGTCTTAATTGGGACGATTAATTCCAGGGTGAGTGTGTAGTTACATACTGTACTACAAACTAAGTGAGGGCACTGTGTTGCCCATCCAGACTGTTCCATTTCCGAAGGTGAACCTAGCATAAGTGCAGACATGTGTGCCGAGCGTTTCTAACGCTAATGTCATTGATTTGTAATACAGGCTTTTATGACTTTGATACCTCGGTATCTTAAAAGTGGCATCTAATGTTTTTTCTTTCAGACAAACAAGCTCTGTTTACTATCATACTTATGCTTAAAGTTTTGGGTTATCCTCTTCTTATGTATATATATATATATATAATTGTGGTTAACCTGTCTATTTATTGCCTGTCAATAATCTGGTTCTTGAGAACCTTGCGTCTCCTTCACCTGTGTCAATTTATTGGTATAATTGAGCATTCATTCTATGTATCTTATCTGGGATAATTCTAATAGAATTGTTCCTTTATGCAAGCTATGTTGCATTGGTTTTCCTCCTATGCGGATATAAAACCTTTGTCCAATACAAGTATTGTGCGGAGAACTGGTCGATATTTCATATTGACGCAGTGGTTCTTTACAAACTATGCTTTACTTAATATAGGGCGAGACCACTATATTAGCTTGCCTGGTATTCATACATAGATATATGTACTCTTCGAGACTTTTCCAGAGTCTAGTAGGACTCTTCCCTGTAGGGGGCAGGAAGCTCTAACATAGTTTATAGTTAGTTGAAAAGATGTATAACGGTAACATCTTAGGTCTCTAGGTCTAGTCGACCGGGAAAAAATTACCTCCGGGGAGTACGGCACGTTCTGAGAATCCACAGATACAGTAATGCTCTGGTACACTTCCATCAGGACGACATGGCTTGAGCCCAAAAAAACGGATTTTGAGCGAAGCGAAAAATCTATTTTTGGGTGAGATGGCCATGTCGTCCTGATGGACCCGCCCTTGCCTTTCTAAGAAAGGGCTGTAGGACCCCTCCCTACATACAGTATCTGTAGCATCTCGTGTACGCTACAAGGAATACAGATGGCACCAGGATTGGCGCCAGGCACGCATACGAATCGGGGGATAGGGAAGCCTTGGGAGCGGCTCCCCTTTTTCTTTCCCGAATTCGTATCTCGCCAATCACCTCCTACGAGACGAAATCTCTGTCCAGGATGTAGATTGCCATGTGACGTGTCTAGAATACGTCCTCTGATATGTCGCGATATCCCTCTCACGAGGGATACTCGCTCCAGGAGTTAGAATTCTGGTACCTTAAGGTAAATTCTCTGGGAATATCGCCGTAGTTGTAATATACCCTAGGAAGCTACCCTATAGGAACTTCCATCAGGACGACATGGCCATCTCACCCAAAAATAGATTTTTCGCTTCGCTCAAAATCCGTTATATATATATATATATATATATATATATATATATATCCTGTTTACCTGGGGAAATATATATATATACACACATATGTATATATATATAAATATATATATATATATATATATATATATATATATATATATATATATATACATGTGTGTATGTATATATATGAACACACAGGCATTTATAATTATACGTATATATACAAATACATACAAATATTCATTCATATATATATATATATATATATATATATATATTTATATATATATATATATATATATATATATATATATATATATATATATATATATATATATATATATATATATATCTACATATATACAAGCACAATTGTATGTGTATATATATATATATATATATATATATATATATATATATATATATATATATATATATATATATAGATAGATAGATAGATAGATAGATATAAAACTCTCTCTCTCTCTCTCTCTCTCTCTCTCTCTCTCTCTCTCTCTCTCTCTCTCTCTACAAAGCTCTAACCGACCCACTACATAACACAGGATCATCCCCAGCTAATCAGAGTTGAACCAAGCATTCATTTATAAAACAAAAACAAAAAACTTTTCATTTTTGGTTTATCAAAACTAGTTGCCATTCAGAAAGCGACGCGTTCTATTTTTCCACGTGCAAATTATATAATACAAATATATAATTTCCCCTGAGAATCAGCTTCCATGTTATTTGCATCTGTTATTTGGCTGAAAACAAATATATATTTGCTCTTCATTCCGATATTTCCAAATCTGTATCTCATAGCCTAGAGGGCAGAGGTTCCGGAGTACTGTTGTAGTGTTAAGGATAGAGAAATAAGGTTTAAAGATCGCTCATGAATGGCAGAGGCAAGGGACAGTAACATTGCCGTAGTGGGCAGGACAACGACCTAGTGACTGACCATATATTATTATTATTATTATTATTATTATTATTATTTGCTAAGCTACCATATAATCAGCTCCCAAACCCCTTCTCCATCCAAGCTAGGACCAGGGAGAGTCAGACGATAGCTGATAATGACTCAAAGGGTAAAGCTATAGGCTCCCCTCAAACCCACGCCTCATCCTTAGCCCACAAGGATGGTGAGGTTGTAGAGACTACAAGAAACTATTGAGCCTTCAGTGTAACTCGAACCCCTGTCCGCCGAGCGTCAGACGCGGGCGCTTCCAATATGCCACCATATTAAAGATAGCAAATATGTTTACTATAACACGAGTGGAGATGGTCAGAAAAACATAAGGTTTGACAAAAGTGAAACATCGGATGAAAGCAGGTTAGAGCAGGTGGAAAAAACTGGGAAATACCCTTTGGAAAATAACCTTTGGAAAATAACCTTTGGAAAATATCCTCTGGAGTCTTTTGTGACAAGAGTCCTTTCAAGACTAAAAGGAAAATTCCTCACAGCGAAGGTAAGACCAGCTACTACGCTCTATTGTATAGAAACAATGAGTATGACAAAGATGGAGAAAAGAAAAAAAAGGACAAGACAGAGATGAGAATGATGAAATGGATGTCTCGACACTCTAAGAGTAACGAAGGAGTTGAAGGGGAAGATGACACGAGTTGGACACATACTAAATGAAATGGCGCCATGTTGGAAAGGTATGTCACGAAGATGAAGAAGAAGAAGAAGAAAGAGATAGAGAAACTATAAAGAGGACTACTCGATGAAGCAAAAACACGACGGAAGTAGATGGAAGTGGCAATAGCGTATAAAAATGGGACTGAGCTGAGATGTATATATATATATATATATATATATATATATATATATATATATATATATATATATATATATATTGGTCTTACTATGCCAATCCACACCGCAAACTTTCTTAGTTCGCCAACCCATCGTCTTCTCTTCCTTTCCTACAGCTTCTTTTGCAATCTCGAGGGAACCATTCTGATATTCTTAATTGAAAGGACATGTCTGAGGCTTTTGTTCAGCAGCGGGCTACTTAACAACTGATATATATGCGTGTGCATGTATTTATGTATGTGTATGTGTGTGTATATCCTATACATCTAATTCCAGATCGGCCTCACGTTCGAGTCAACCTTGGCTTGCCAAGACGTTTAGAACTGCTGACATAAGGCAGCGACCTCTTCCTCGAGTGTATCGTAGACGCCAACCCTCCACCTTACAAAATCGAATTCTTCCAAAATGTAAGATTTCACGATGTTCCATTTTTCTTTCTCTTTTCATTTCTAATTTGTTTATTGTTCGTAAAAGTTAATTGTTTTCTGAGCTCTAAGAAATTCTCCCCCTCTTCTTGAGAAGTTCTTTGTACTCTAAGATCTCTTGAAAATTTTTTGTATTTTTCTATTAAAATTTACAGATTTTCGAAATTCCAGCTCGGAAAATTCATCATAAAAGTATTCTGTTTTTAGAAGTTGTTTTAAGTGTTTTTTTTTTTTTAAAGTAATCTAATTTATATATACGTGTATAAGATTTAATATTATCATTAGTTTTAAGGTTTTCTGGAAGATTCAAGTATTTCACGAGGTACTTTTTCTTGTAATAGTTTTGTAAGAAAAGTTTAAAATGCGACACACACACACACACACACACACACACTATATATATATATATATATATATATATATATATATATATATATATATATATATATATATATATATATATATATATATATATATATGTATGAATATATACAGATATATGCACATTTCATGTATATTTATGTACATAAATATAAACACACACTACATACAAGTATACATACAACTAACGGTAATAAGGTTACGATGCAATTCAGACATACACACATACAATATATATATATATATATATATATATATATATATATATATATATATATATATATATATATACATATATATATTGAATATTTATAAGTGTGTGTTTATAAGTATAAATGCTTATAAATTCAGTATATACAGATAGATACACACACATACATACATACATACATACATATATATATGTATATATATATATATATATATATATATATATATATATATATATATATATATCAAATAAGCCATATATTTTAATACATTAATGTCTGGATTCTCTTAACGACCTCGGGATCAGAGCCCCAGGCAAAATCACTCAAAGAGTAAAGTATCTGACCGGCCGGGTTTCGAACCCTGGTCCAGGATACTTGTATGACAGTTACCTTACCATTTAGCCACGAAGGCAAGGTAAGGTCACTGACATACAAGTACCCTGGACCAGGGTTCGAAACCCAGCCGGTCAGATAATATAGTCTTTTAGTGATTTCACCTGGGGATCTGATCCCGAGGTCATTAAGAAAATCCAGACTTTAATATATTAAAATATATGGCTTAATTGAAATATGAAAAACTATATAAATATATGTGTATATATATATATATATATATATATATATATATATATATATATATATATATATATATATATATGTGTGTGTGTGTGTGTATATTATGTTTATATATATATATAAGGCTTAAATATTATCCATTGGCCCCTATACACGTGCTATCTCTCTCTCTCTCTCTCTCTCTCTCTCTCTCTCTCTCTCTAAACCCACCCCATGTAAACACACAACATTCATCAATGAAATCAGCGACTGTCACCTCTAAACGTCAGGCCCCTTTATATCAACCCCCCCCCCCCCCCCCGACAGGGCGTTGCGCTGAACCCCAACAGCAGTGGGATCACAATCCTGAAGGAAGCGACCCTGGCCATCCACCATGTCACTAGAGACTATTTGGGAGACTACCACTGCACCAGACGTCACTCTGGTCGAAAGACAACGAAAAAAGTACCACTCATAGATGGTGCGCTACCGTAGGACTCAAGAGTGGAAGATAAGGGAAAGAAAAGGAGTAGGAAAGTACCAGAATTTGGCAATTGATTTGAAAAGGTTAAGGACTATGCACGTAAAAGTGGAACCAATATTCATAGGAGCGCTGGGAGCCATACCATTGAAAAGGAATCTAGAGAAGGTAGGAGCCGATATAGCGACAGGAGTGAGTGCTACTTGCAAAAGGACATATAGTGAGGAAAGTGATGGATTCCTAAGGAAGCTGGATGCAACAGGGAACCACAAAGTAAAACGCGTCAGTCTCTGTACACTGCGATTAACAAAATGAAATCAATAATAATAATAATAATAATAATAATAATAATAATAATAATAATAATAATAATAATATGTATATTATTAGGGCATTTTTACACGATATAACGATTATGAGTATCATATTTCCATCTTATGATTAGTTAGAGAAATATCTTTACACGGCTACAAGATTAGACATATTGACCTCAGTATCATGTATTTGTTTTCTTTACATAAAACAAGTGTCTATCTATCTATCTCCATACATCTCTATCTATCAACCAATTATTACATCTGGTAGGGCTAATTACAAGCTCTCATTTCAAGGTATTTCCAACAGAGAAGAAGAAATAAGAAATGTCCTGATTGGTTTATTCATGCCCTAGAAAACACGTTGGCACGCCAGACATATATGGGACGTGTTTAGTGATACGTTCTTCAGATCAAAAGGAACTGAAGGATTCTTGGTGTTCTAAAGAATCTGGAAGAAAACGAAGCCGGAATCGTGATCTTGAGTCGCTTCTATCATCAATGGAACTTTTTTTTTTATACAACCTCTCTCTCTCTCTCTCTCTCTCTCTCTCTCTCTCTCTCTCTCTCTCTCTCTCTCTCTCTCTCCTCTCTCTCTCTCTCTCATTACAATTTCCAGGCAAAATTCTCTCTCTCTCTCTCTCTCTCTCACTCTCTCTCTCTCTCTCTCTCTCTCTCTCTCTCTCTCTCTCTCTCTCATTACAATTTTCATGTATAATTCTCTCTCTCTCTCTCTCTCTCTCTCTCTCTCTCTCTCTCTCTCTCTCTCTCTCTCTCTCTCTCATTACAATTTTCAAGTATAATTCTCTCTCTCTCTCTCTCTCTCTCTCTCTCTCTCTCTCTCTCTCTCTCTCTCTCTCTCTCTCTCTCTCTCTCTCTCTCTCTTCTAGATGCCCCTTTTGCTATACAGCTATATTTCGAAACTATGAAAATATAGATGAAGTTTATAACTTAATTTGAGCCCAATTTAAATTGATGCTGCCAACATTCAATTTAGGTCCGCAACTTCATAAACTCCAATACTTTGAAGTTTATAGTGTTGATTATATTGCTGTTAAATTAATATGACTTCATGCCATGGGTCGTGAAAAGTAAAATAATAAGAATAACAACAACAATAATAATAATAATAATAATAATAATAATAATAATAACTTATTCTACACATGTACATAAAATTCTCAATGGAGCCAAAATTTTCTTAACATTTGTCTAATGTCTAATATATATATATATATATATATATATATATATATATATATACATATATATATATACATATACTGTATATATACATATATATATATGAATATATAAATATATATATATATATATATATATATATATATATATATGTATATATATATATATATATATATATATATATATATATATACTGTATATATACATATATATATATAAATATATATATATATATATATATATATATATATATATGTATATATATATATATATATATATATATATATTTATATGCATATATAAATAAATATATATATATATATATATATATATATATATATATATATGTATATGTATATATATATATATATGTGTGTATATGTATGTATATATATATATATATATATATATATATATATATATATATATATATATATACTGTATATATATAGTATACGTAACCCGTAAAAAATGACTGGTAAATATTTAGGTAGTTATGGACACACGCGCACTCACAGAGAATCAACCCTTCCCACCCAACCTACTTCCTCAACTGCATCGCAGCAATTTGGGAAATTGGTGGGAGATTGTGGTTTCCGAGTGTACCTCTCTAGATATCCCTTTCTTGCCAGGGCATGACTACTCCCCCTCGCCCTTACCAAAGTGACAGGGAGAGACCGAATAGTCATACGTTTGGCCATGACATATGGGCGTGAAAAGAAAGATATATATATAATTATCATAAAAGAATTTCTAGTTGATATAATATTCCCAAGGTTGAATTCGTTGCTAGATGTCATTTGGTGTTAGTATTTACAGTTATTAAATTCATGTGCGTTAGTGACGCTGTCCCTATTAGCAGAACATCACAGGACTTGCAAAGCTTGCTTACCGGAATGCATGAAATATCACAAGAGGGTGGGCTCAAGATAAATAGAAGAAAGACAGAGATGATCAAAATGGAATATGCAATGGAAGATGAAATATCGTTGGAAGGAGAAAGGATTAATGAGGTGGAATCATTTAAATATTTAGGAACTATGATCTCTAATTTGAGTTTAATGAAAGATTTAAAAAGGCAAATCAAAGAATGGATAGGTTAAATATAATTTGGAAAACAAACCTCCTGAAATTACATATAAAGATCATGCTATATATCAGTTTATTGATATCGGTGTTACTGTATGGACACGAGTCGTGGTATGACAATAAAATGATTTCCAACAGATTTTGTAGATTTGAGAACAAATTTATTATTATTATTATAATTATTATTATTATTATTATTATTATTATTATTATTAGCAAAGCTACAACCCTATTTGCAAGAGCAAGATGCTATAGGCCCCAGGGCTCCAATAGGGATAAATAGCCCTGTGAGGAAAGAAAAAAAGAAATAAATAAACGATATGAGATATATTTAACACTTAATCAAATATTTTAATAACAGTAACAATATTAAAACAGATATCTCATATCTAAACTATAAAATGACTTATGTTACTGTTCAACATAAAAACATTTGCTGAATCTTTGAACTTTTAAAGTTCTACCAATTCAACTACCCGATTAGGAAGATCATTCCACAACTTGGACACAGCTGGAATAAAACTTCTAGAATAGTGTAGTATTGAGCCCACTGATGGGAAAGGCCTGAATATTAGAATTACCTGTATGCCTCGTATCACGAACAGGATGAAAGAATATTGGGAGTTGAATGGCAGGACAAGATCAGAAATGAAACTATAAGAGAGATTACTCAAGTAACATATGTGGATGAGGAGTAGATGGAGATGGTTTGGGCATGCACTTCGCACTTTCTAGGAGAGATTAGTTCACCGAACTTTCAACTGGGCTCCACAAGAAACTGGGAGAGTTGGTAGACCCCGCCCTACATGGCTTAATCGAGGAAGCGATTGTTAAACAATGCAGGTGAGGTTTAATTTGGTACATTTCACCATATTTACTACTTGAATAGAAATAAATTTTGGGTCAAGACAAAATGGATGGTCCAGAGGCGGTATCAAATTTAGACTCACAAAAGTTAAAACGAGACCTTTCTCAATTTCCCAGGTCAATGCAGTTTCAAAGCATTCGATTTATTCCAATTTAACGGGAGCTTTTACTATTTCCAATAAAAAATTGCTTTATAATTACAACAAATGCAATTACTTTGAGTTGTTTAATGTACAAATTTATTTTAATTTAACGAACGGAATACAGTAGTTTCTATTGGAAACAAACTTATTCTGAAAAAAAAAAATGAGCCAACTATATTGTAAATTTTTCTAATGAAACAATTTTATTATTATAACAGAGGCAATTAATCTGAATTATTTATACTCAAATTAAATCGAATTTAACGAATGTAAATTTTGTTGGAAAAACAGATCTGTAGGAAAATTTCAAAATTACATATTTCAGAAAGAACATTTCAGAATTATATATTTCAAAAAGAACCTTTCAAAATTATATCTTACATAAAGAATACTACAAAATTAAATATTACAGAAAGAAAATGTCAAAATTACATATTACACAAAAAAAACATTTCAAAATTACCTATTACAGAAAATTTCAGAATTACATATTACAGAAAGAACATTTCAAAATTACATACTGTATTACAGTCGTGTTTACCATGCCATTCAAACAATCTTACATTTACAGTAAAATTAATGCAATAAAGTTGGGTCAAAGTATATTTATGAAATTGTAATATACATTTATAATATTCATTCGTACGTGTCCTACAAAAAGGCCCGATGTTACTAATAATTAATTCGTCAGTTTCAAATAATTAATGAACCCTTGAATATGAACATGAGCTAATTTCACATTTCTTTGGTGTAATTAATAACCTAATGGAATCCCACTTAACTAGGTTGAAAGAGCATGAACACGTGAAAAAATAAACTAATTCCAGTATGAGGTTGGCTCGAATCCTGACCAAGGATGGTGTAATCAACAACCCATTGAAATGCCACATAACATGGTTGGAAAAAGCATGAACATCCAGAAACATTCTACCACAAAGATGAGGTTGGCTCGATTCCTGACCAAGGCTGGAGGGATTGGGCGCGGACCATTAAACCAAAATGTGCCTCTATTGAGATAAGCAGTGAGTTCTGTACCTGGTAGTTTCATGACTGTAGTGGGTAGTAGCCATGATGAAGAAGGGTATAGGATCATCAACTTCATCTCAAAAATCTACCAGAGACCCCATAACTATCTGGATATGTCGTAAGGGTAGAAGAGACTTTAGCTATGGCAAGCAGCACTTCTAAGAGTAGGACACTCCAAAATCAAACCATTGTTCTTTAGTCTTGGGTAGTGCCATAGCCTATATACCATGGTCTTCCACTGTCTTGGTTTAGAGTTCTCTTGCTTGAGGGTACACTCGGGCACACTATTCTATCTTATTTCTCTTCCTCTTATTTTGTTACAATTTTTATAGTTCATATATGAAATATTTATTTTAATGTTGTTACTGTTCTTAAAATATTTTATTTTAATTGTTAATTATTTTTCTTATTTCCTTTCCTCACTGGGCTATTTTCCCTGTTGGAGCCCCTGGCTTATAGCATCCTGCTTTTCCAACAAGGGTTGTAGATTAGCAAGTAATAATAATAATAATAATAATAATAATAATAATAATAAAAATAATAATAATAATAATAATATGGTAAAAACATATGGAATTTCCAGCAACCACTTAAATAATTAAAATATTTTCATTATGTTAATGTTAAAATCATGTTAAGCAGCCACTCAGTAATCCATTACCCTTGATGAAATTAAGCATATAAAATAATGGTCATTAATGCAATAGAGATCGAAATGCAATTTCACGTTAATTAAGCAACGGCGACTAATAGTGCAAGAATATCACCCACCTATTCTGTAATTATCAAATCAAACACAGAAAGAGAAATATGTTAACTTTGTGTTAAGCGACTGAATAGAGGTTGATTATGATAATTAACCAGGATTCTATTGCACAGAACGAAATGTATTTCCCAATGGAATAAATAAAAAGGCTTTGTATGTCCAAATCCTGAAACATGGGTTGAAGCGTAGGTCAAAGGTCACATTTTCAGTAATTCGTACGTAAGGGAATTAGATTTCCATATATCAAATTTCCCTATTGTGAGATGTAGTGGAAAAAATTAATTTCTACCGCTGGCAGTCCTTTTTACCTCCGCGAACGAAGTTGGAAGGAGGTTATGTTTTACCACCTATTTGTGTGTGTCTGTGTGTGCGTGTTTGTAAACAGCTTCCTGGCCACAATTTTAATTGTAGAGTAATGAAACGTACAGGGACTAACTATGTAAAAAGCTGGAAATGATAAAATTTTTGGAAGGTCAAGATCAAAAGGTCTAAGGTCAATGATTAAATTTTGAGAGGTCAAAGTCACAAGTCAAAGGTCACGGGTGCGCTAAATGTCGAGACATAAGCTGCCGCGGCGGAGGTCAGCGCTTTACTGAGTGCCCCTCTTGTTTGGCTATGCTTTTAACAATCATTTTCCATTCAAATTGCCATTACAAATCTTCCCCGGAATACATGATAATCCTATTATCATTATCATTATTACTTGCTAAGCTACAACTCTAGTTGGAAAAGCAGAATGCTATAAGCCCGTTAGCTCCAACAGGGAAAATAGCCCAGTGAGAAAAGGAAATAAGGAAACTAAAAGAAAAGTAATTAATAATTAAAATAGAATATTTTAAGAACAATAATAGCATTAGAATGGATATTTCTTATATAAACTATAAAAACATTAACAAAACAAGAGGAACAGAAATAAGATAGAATAGTGTACCCGAGTGTATCCTCAAGCAAGAGAACTCTACCCCAAGACAGTGAAAGACCGTGGTACAGAGGCTATGGCACTGTCCAAGACCAGAGAACAATGGTTTGATTTTGGAGTGTCCTTCTCCTAGAAGAGCTGCTTACCATAGCTAAAGAGTCTCTTCTACCCTTACTTAGGAGGAAAGTAACCACTGAACATTACAGTAGGTAACCCTTTAAGCGAGGAAGAATTGTTTGGTAATCTTAGTGTTGTCAGGTGTATGAGGACAGAGGAGAATCTGTAAAGAACAGGCCAGAGTATTCGGTGTATGTGTAGGCAAAAGAAAAATGAGCCGTAACCAGAGAGAAGTATCCAATGTAGTACGGTCTGGCCAGTCAAAGGACACCATAATTCTCTAGTGGTAGTATCTCAACGGGTGGCTGGTGCCCTGGCCAATCTACTACCTATTATGTGCTAGTGATCATAACAGTTATTTATACAGTCTTTCTCATTCTCTTAATTAAGGGGTTACTTCTCCCATCTCCTTTAATCGTTCTTATGATATGAGAAGCAGGATATTCAGTCCTAATATACTGTATACCGACATTTCCCTGGCTTTAAGAAAGGCATCCATTTCAAAATTATTGGCTTATTAAAACCAGTTAAAGGAAGCTCAGATGAGTGCCTCATATTAGAAACCAAAGTTTCTGAGCACAAAAGAATATCACACTTTCTGGACGCCACTGTAAGGTCCTGAATATTTTCGTGCAGACCACGAATATTGCAATACAGTAGACGACACTGACGAAGTCTAAGACGTACTGGTCCGTGATTTTGCTCAATGTCTCACGGCAGATAAGAATTAATGGCAATAAATATGATGCATTATACTTAAAAACTAAATTAACAATAATGATAATAAAAGCATGTACAGAAATATAAATAAATTAATTGATAGAACCCATAGACTATAGATAAAAAGTTGAAAAAAAAAAATGGTCAAAATGGCGGAGCCAATACACCAAGCAAGGCTATATACCCTCCAGGATAGCCACTTCAACTGAAGGGAGGACAGTAAGGATGGTTTTAAAAAGATAAAGAACCACATAAGGAAAACACAACCCCTTGAGAAACCCCCTTCTATTGAGCCTACCCAACAGACCATTTAAAAAAAAAAAAAAAACAAGAGGAAGATAGAAATAAGATAGCATCGTATGCTCGAGTGTAACTCCAAAAAAGAAAACTCTATAGGTAGACTGGAATAAGTATTCAAAATTAAAAATTTTTGAAGGAATAACAATTGTAGATTACAACAATCTAGTCACGCTTAGCATAAATCAACAAATAGGGAAAGAATAAAAACTGGAATTGAAAAGATACAACACCACTCAATGTGGTAATTTCTTTACATACAAAACAGGAAATACTTGGAACAGACTTCTAGTGGATGTAGTAAACAGTAACACGGTAAACGAGTTCAAGAATAAGTTAGACAAGATCATAAAAATTCTCTAAACGTTTAAAGAAAATGGCTCTACCCAAGACCAAATGGAGTCTCCGTGGATGGACTAAAATGTCTTTGAAACATCCAAAATCCTTGTAACTCTCTCTCTCTCTCTCTCTCTCTCTCTCTCTCTCTCTCTCT
>NC_090753.1:56380377-56387877 GCF_036898095.1 Palaemon carinicauda
GCATGGATAAAACCATCTTGATACTTGTATCATTTAAGGCTGAATGCGTTAAAACACTCAAACAAACATATATAGCTCACACACACACGCATACAAACGCATACATACATACATACATACATATATACAGTATATATATATATATATATATATATATATATATATATATATATATATATGTGTGTGTGTGTGTGTATATATATATATATATACATATATATGCATATATATGAATTTATATAATTTTAATAATAATAATAATAATAATAATAATAAAAACTGAAAATACATACAACACTTGACCTATGGCATCAATAATTTGCTAGTCATAATAAGAACCTCTCAGAGATTCAACATCTAAGAGAAATGTCGCTTTTCATAACAAAGCAAAGAAAAAGTTAATCAGAAAGAACAGACATCCTTAATCAAACTGAGGTATGTAAACTTCTGTTTCTTGACCAACCGAAGGTATCTTAAACATTATAGAGGCTGAGGAAAGAACTGTAAGTGATTTACGCCTCTTGGTTCAAATCATATCACCAGCATTAAATATTACCTGTATATAGCCATAAAAAATCAAGAGACATCACGAAACATTACAATGTGACGGGCCGAGAGAGGGTTGTGAACTCAAAGGCAGGATGAAATCAACTGAGTTGTTTATTAAGGAACACTCTCCTTTATATACAAAACCTCAAGGCAACAGGACATAACCTGTTCGAGAGACAGACAATGATACAGAGCAAAACCGGAGACATGATCATTCAGGTTCTTTTTAGTGCGAGGGAAGAGCGCAGATACAAGCATAATATATACAAAATAATTATGTACAATTGTGTGACATACGGTTGGTACATGGCTCCCCCCCTAAAAATGACATACTGTACATGTTAAATAGGCCGCCCTGATCTAGAGAGGCGAACTGTAGGCGGGTCATCTGGCAGAAGATAAGCAGGTTTTAGACGATCAATGGAGACCCAGTCTTCTTTGCCCCGAATGTTGAGGAGGAATGCTTTCGGACTGCGTCGGATCACAAGGAAAGGGCCCGTGTAAGGGGGCGTTAGTGTGGCTTGCTGGTGTCGTTGCGCAGGAAGACGTGCGTTGCAGAGTGCAAGTCCGTTGGTATGTGATGCTTCGCTGGGGGCTTGTAAGTCTGGCGGCACGGAGTAAATTTTCCCACGACGTGACGTATGCGCTGGAGATCGTCGGAGGAGGCTGTAGAAGGAAAAAATTATGCAGGGACGACCAACGGGTCGCCATACACCATTTCAGCTGCCGAGACGACGAGGGCGTCTTTAAGAGTGGTCCTTAGTCCCAGGAGGACCCAGGGAATCTGAGTAAACCAGTTGGAATCCTTGCAGCGGGACATCAAAGCTGCTTTGAGGGTGCGATGAAAACGTTCAACCATTCCATTGGCAACGGGGTTGTAGGCCGTTGTCTGATGTAGGGTGATGCCCAGGAGATTCGCTAATGACGTCCACAATTGAGAGGTGAAAGTGGTTCCCCTGTCAGAAGTAATATGCTCAGGGATACCGAATCTTGAAATCCATCCAGAGAGTAAGGCAGATGTACATGAGGCGGACATTGCAGTTTCCATGGGAATGGCTTCAGGCCAACGAGTGGAGCGGTCGATGACGGTAAACAGGTAACGATGTCCTTGTGATGTAGGTAGGGGGCCTACAACGTCGACGTGAATGTGTGCGAAACAACGCTGAGGTTGAGGAAAGGTGCCCACTCCTGAATCCGTGTGTCGATGTACTTTGGAAGTTTGGCAAGAAGTACAGGCACGGACCCAATCCTTAGCATCCTTAGAAATGCCGTGCCAAATGAACTTTGCCTTCAGCAGCTGTGCAGTAGAACGGCACGAGGGATGTGAAAGGCCGTGAATGAAATCAAACACCTGTCGGCGCATGGGAGCAGGAATCCAAGGTCGCGGTCTACCAGTACTGACGTCACAGAGGAGGGTGGTCTTGGAGTCTTCGAGGGGAAAGTCTTCCCAACGGAGAGACGTGCAGGATATCCTACAAGCTTGATACTCTGGATCTTGTCGTTGGGCTTCAGCCAGGGCGTTGTAATCCAATCCCAGTTGAACGGCAGCCAACGTGTTTCTTGACAGGGCATCGGCAACGGGATTCATTTTCCCAGGGACGTATTGGAGGGTGCAATTGTATTCAGCCACGGCGGAGAGATGTCGGCGTTGACGGGCGGACCAGGCGTCAGACTGTCGAGTGAAGGCATGCACCAGAGGCATGTGGTCTGTGCGAATGACGAAGGGCGTACCTTCTAAGAAATGGCGAAAGTGACGGACAGCCAAGTGCACCGCCAGCAATTCTTGATTGAAGGTAGAATAACCCGATTCTGCCTTGGACAGTTTTCTGCTGAAGAAGGCCAATGGGCGGGGCGAGCCTTTGACCACCTGCTCGAGTACTGCACCAATATCGATGTCGCTGGAATCGGTGGAGAGAAGGAGAGGGGCGTGTGGGATAGGAAAAGTGAGAGCCGCAGCAGTTGATAGGCCTTCTTTGCATTGCAGAAGGCTGCTTCTTGAAGGGAACCCCACTTCAGGTCCTTTGACTTGCCCTTGAGGGAGGCGTAGAGGGGAGCAAGAGTGGCGGCAATGGCTGGCAGAAAACAGTGATAATAGTTGACCATGCCCAAGAATTCTTGCAGAGCTTTGACGGTCGAGGGCGCGGGGAAGTTCTGAACGGCTGCTACCTTCTCAGGGAGGGGATGGACTCCTTCAGGAGTGATACGGTGCCCTAAGAACGACACTTCGTTGGCGCCAAAGGTACACTTGTCGTACCGGACTACAAGGCCGTTTTGTTGCAGGCGGTCGAGCACGATGCACAGGTGACGGAGGTGTTCCTCTTTTGAGGAGGAGAACACAAGTATGTCATCCACATAACATACACAGAAAGGGAGGTCCCCTAAGATGCCATCCATGAGACGTTGAAACGTTGCCCCAGCATTACGAAGGCCAAAACAGGAGTAATTGAAGGTGTATGTACCAAACGGAGTGGTGATGGCGGCCTGGAGGATGTCTTCTGGGTTCATAGGCACCTGATAATACCCCTTCAGGAGGTCGAGCGTAGAGAAAACCTTCACTTTGTGCAGGTAGGAGGTCACGTCGGCAATGTTTGGGAGGGGGTAGTGATCCGGTTCTGTTTGCATGTTCAGGCGCCTGTAATCCCCGCACGGACGGAGGGAGCCGTCTTTCTTCAGAACGATGTGTAAGGGTGACGACCATGGGCTGGAGGCCTTTTGGCAAAGGCCCATTTCCTCCATTTCGGCGAACGTCTGTTTGGCGGCTGCCAATCGTTCCGGTGCCAGACGTCTGAATTTTGCGAAGACTGGGGGTCCCGTCGTATTGATATGGTGATAAATACGGTGCTTGGTAGGAACTGTGGGCATTTGGCGAAGTTCTGGACGGAAAACTTCCGGGTACGACGTGAGGAGGTGGGCGTAGGCATCCGTGGGTGCGCTGAAAGCGAGGTTAGAGGGGGCGGGTTGAAGAGGTATCGACAAGTACGAGTCTGCGTTGACCAATCGTCGGTGGGCGACATCGACCAGAAGGTGGAAATGAGAGAGGAAATCCGCACCGAGGATTGGCAATGTGACGTCAGCAACGAGAAACTTCCAATTGAATTTACCGTTTCCGAACGATAATGTGAGGTTCTCGTAACCGTAGGTGGGTATCGCAGATCCGTTGGCAGCTACCAAGCGGACGTCGGCAGATGTAGACAGACTACGTCGTGCCTTGAAGAGTTTCCTTGGCAAAAGAGAACGACAAGCACCCGTGTCTACCAAAAATCGCACGCCCGTTCCTGCATCCTGTAAAAAGAAAAGATTAGAAACACGGGAGGCCACCGCCACAAGCGATGGCCTACTTACACGTTTTTTTGGCTACTGACAATCCTTGGCACATTTCTTCGCGGTTGCCCCGAATCTGAAGTGGTAGTAGCAAAACTGCGGCGGATAGGAGGTAGTAAGTGGCTGTAGAAGTCGTTCGTTGGGGCGCGAGCGATTGGTGGGTGGTGGGCGGCTTTGTCGCCGCTTCGGCACATCACGGGGTAGGCGTGTATGTCCTACGGCATTCATGTCAGCTTCCGTTGACGTTGAATAGGCATCCTCGTCGTCAGGGGTGGAGGCGTTGATGGAGGTCTTGAAGTGGCTGTCCATAAGGGCGTCGTCTTTGGTCATCAAGTCTTTTATGGGTAAACTATCGACATCGGGTATGGCAGCGCGTACAGGTTCGGGTAAACGGCGTATCCAAAGGGCACGAAGTAGGTTCACCTTACGAAGAGAGCCGTCTGCGGCAGGTTGCAGGCGAGCGATATTGGTCATTTCCCTGAGTGCAAGCGAAGCCCTTTGGTCCCCCAACGGTTGTTGCGAGAGCTGAAAAAGCTTTGCTATACGGGCGGCTGGCGACGGCGAGTACTGCTGCAGAAGGTATGTTTTGAGGGCGTCATACGCTATTGGGGTGTCTCCTTGTTCACAAAGCCAGTCGGATATTTCTGGGAAGGTGTCTTCGAGTATCGCCGCGAGAACATAATCCGCTTTGGTGGTTAAGCGAGTCACGCCCGATACGAAACTGGACTTCTGCGCCCTGAAACCAAGCAAACGCCTCTCCACTGGCAAACAATGAAAGTTTGAATGGAGCGGCCGCAGCACCAACTGCCGTAGAGTCCGCCATAGTATCAACGATGAAGGGGCGAGGGGGTGGGGGTGGAAGGCGGTGGGAGCGAGTCGACTTCCAGGGTCACCAATGTGACGGGCCGAGAGAGAGTTGTGAACTCAAAGGCAGGATGCAATCAACTGAGTTGTTTATTAAGGAACACTCTCCTTTATATACAAAACCTCAAGGCAACAAGACATAACCTGTTCGAGAGACAGACAATATTACAGAGCAAAACCGGAGACATGATCATTCAGGTTCTTTTTAGTGCGAGGGAAGAGCGCAGATACAAGCATAATATATACAAAATAATTATGTACAATTGTGTGACACACGGTTGGTACAACAACGACACATTTGTCATTTCCTTCGAAACTCCAACGACACAGAACGACAACATTTAACCCCTTCCCATAAAATTCACTAATTAACTTTAATGGAGTTGACTGACACGAGCAAAGTAGAGAAGGTCATTAACCAGTTATCCTTATAATAAGGATAATTACGATAACATTAAATATAAAACTCAATACTAATAATTGCACAATAGATTATCGGTCCTTTTGATGCAAATTCCATTGTCTCAATAATATTTTGTTAATTAAATTACAAAACCAGAATATTGAATCCTTTGACTCTCTAATCCCCGAAACATTTCAGAAAGTCAATCAATCTTCCCCAGAATTTGCAACATCATTATTCATTGAAAGTAGGAATAATCTCCTCCAGAGGGAAATGTACAAAGTTTTCACAGATCACAGAGAGAAGAAGAAGAAGAAGAAGAAGAAGAAGAAGTAATCCCTAATAACAATTGGCGGTTTTCCTTCGCCTCTCGCCTGAAAGGAAGCTGCATCTCTGCTTCTCATTAATGGGATTAAAGTGTTGTCGAATGTGGGAGAGATGTGGCAGCTTCATCTTCAGTCTTGCTTAAACAGAATATAGATGAGTCAATTAACAATCTATTAAGGCTATATTGGTATGAAGTACAGAGACTACTTTAATAATAATAATGATAATAATAATAATAATAATAATAATAATAATAATAATAATAATAATAATAATAATAATACGGAATAAAATATGTACAAGGCCTACTGTAACATTCATGACTTTCTGTATCATAAAAAAGTTGCCCATCTACCAAAGCTTTCCTCAGAGTAACATCAAAAGTCTTGAGTCAATTTACTTTCTGTGTAAACATTATGTTTGTCAGCCTCAAGTAATTATCCTCCCCAAATGCCCCCCTATGGAGTACACGGAAGGTATTTATCTTCTTCCAAGAAGATAAGCTCACACAACACGAAGATATGCATACATACTGTACATACACACTCTAAAGAAATAAGTCAAGACACTTCTTCAGAATAGATTCATTACCAAAAATCGTAAAAAAACTTTTTCTATAAGCGTAATTTTGTGCAATTGAAGAAGAAAAAACCTATTGTGTTTCTCAAAAGTGAATTGGCCATCAAGAATCACACCCAAAATTTAAAAGTCATATAGATTTAAAGAAATATTATCAATGCTGAAATCTGGATGATGAGGACCCATGTCCTCGACCTATCTACAATCACACTTAAGAGTTTTCTTAAGGGTCAACTTCATACCCCAAATTCTAGCTGAACCCTTATTAAGGAATTCAGCAACCCAAGATTTTCATTTAGAAAATGGAATAGATGCAAAGAGAGTAGCATCATCTGCATATGAAACAAGCTTATTTTCTGGCCCATGTGTATTTAGTAAGAAAAGTAATGGACCAAGAACAGTATTCTGAAAGCACTAGTTATCACAGTCTTATGCTCACTACAACAACTCCTTGCAATCCAATACTCAAAAATTCAATAATGTTACTAAAAAAAAGACCCACTTACCCATTTACTCCAAAGGTTTTGAGTTAAAACAAAAGGACCAAGTGTAAATGGCTGTACTAAAATCAAGACCAATCATACGAACTTCCTGACCACAGCCAAGAGATATCTGTACAATACTGGACATTATAAGAAGGGCATCACATTCTCCAAGGCCATTACGAAAGCTAAATTGCAAACTAGGGAACTAATTATTTACTTCAGCAAACCTATCTAAACGTTTAGTTAAAAGTCGTTCAAAATCTATGGGAAATGTGGGAGTTATTGGGAGGTAACCAGCAGAGATATACCTACCAAGAAACCATTTACCTAATGAAGTAACATTAACAATTCTCCAACAAGTGTTAAAAGAACATCATCTTGCTAAATACCTGAACGTAACGAGAGAGAGAGAGAGAGAGAGAGAGAGAGAGAGAGAGAGAGAGAGAGAGAGAGAGAGAGAGAAAGAGAGAGAGAGAGACCAAGCGAATTAAATATCAACGTCATGGTCAAGATAAATATAAGCAATAAAAACCAATTTCAGAGAGAGAGAGAGAGAGAGAGAGAGAGAGAGAGAGAGAGAGAGAGAGAGAGAGAGATGCACAGCTAAACAGTATGATAACTCTCCTAATGCACTTCCTCTCACTCGTTATTCACGTGACGTGAAACGTTAAAATTGCAATTGTTCAGGTCGAAGGAATAAGACTTAACTGTCTGTTGCTATGACGTCATTACTTCCGCCAACGAAGTTGGAAGGAGGTTATGTTTTCACTCATGTTTGTGTGTTTGATTGTTTGTGATCAGCTTCCTGGCCATAATTTTAATAGTAGAGTGGTGAAACTTGCAAGGATTAACTAGTATCTAAATATATATATATATATATATATATATATATACTGTCTATATGAGTGTTTACATATATATATATATATACATATATATATATGCATATATATATATATATATATATATATA
>NC_090753.1:56392877-56395377 GCF_036898095.1 Palaemon carinicauda
GGACGTGCAGGATGTCCTACATGCTTGATACTCTGGATCCTGTCGTTGGGCTTCAGCCAGGGCGTTGTAATCCAATCCCAGTTCAACTGCAGCCAACGTGTTTCTTGACAGGGCATTGGCAACGGGATTCATTTTCCCAGGGAAGTATTGAAGGGCGAAATTGTATTTAGCCACGGCGGAGAGATGTCGGCGTTGACGGGAGGACCAGGTGTCAGACTGTCGAGTGAAGACGTGCACCAGAGGCATGTGGTCTGTGCGAATGATGAAGGGTGTACCTTCTAAGAAATGACGAAAGTGACGGACAGCCAAGTGCACCGCCAGCAATTCTCGATCGAAGGTAGAATAACCCGATTCTGCCTTGGACAGTTTTCTGCTGAAGAAGGCCAATGGGCGGGGCGAGCCGTTGACCACCTGCTTGAGTACTGCACCAATAGCGACATCGCTGGCATCGGTGGAGAGAAGGAGAGGGGCGTGTGGGATAGGAAAAGTGAGAGCCGCAGCAGTTGATAGGGCCTTCTTTGCATTGCAGAAGGCTGCTTCTTGAAGGGGACCCCACTTCAAGTCCTTTGGCTTGCCCTTGAGGGAGGCGTAGAGGGGAGCTAGAGTGGCGGCAATGGCTGGCAGAAAACGGTGATAATAGTTGATCATGCCCAAGAATTCCTGCAGAGCTTTGACGGTCAAGGGCGCGGGGAAGTTCTGAACGGCTGCTACCTTCTCAGGGAGGGGATGGACTCCTTCAGGAGTGATGCGGTGCCCTAAGAACGACACTTCGTTGGCGCCAAAGGTACACTTGTCGTACCGGACTACAAAGCCGTTTTGTTGCAGGTGGTCGAGCATGATGCGCAGGTGACGGAGGTGTTCCTCTTTTGGGGAGGAGAACACAAGTATGTCGTCCACATAACATACACAGAAAGGGAGGTCCCCTAAGATGCCATCCATGAGACGTTGAAACGTGGCCCCAGCATTACGAAGGCCAAAACAGGAGTAATTGAAGGTGTATGTACCAAACGGAGTGGTGATGGCGGTCTTGGGGATGTCTTCTGGGTTCATAGGCACCTGATAATACCCCTTCAGGAGTTCGAGCGTAGAGAAAACCTTCGCTTTGTGCAGGTAGGAGGTCACGACGGCAATGTTTGGGAGGGGGTAGTGATCCGGTTCTGTTTGCATGTTCAGGCGCCTGTAATCCCCGCACAGATGGAGGGAGCCGTCTTTCTTCAGAACGATGTGTAAGGGTGACGACCATGGGCTGGAGGCCTTTTGGCAAAGGCCCATTTCCTCCATTTCGGCGAACGTCTGTTTGGCGGCTGCCAATCGTTCCGGTGCCAGACGTCTGAATTTTGCGAAGACTGGGGGTCCCGTCGTCTTGATATGGTGATAAATACCGTGCTTGGCAGGAACCGTGGGCGTTTGGCGAAGTTCTGGACGGAAAACTTCCGGGTACGACGTGAGGAGGTGGGCGTAGGCATCCGTGGGTGTGCTGATGTGGAGAGCGAGGTTAGAGGGGGCGGGTTGAAGAGGTGTCGACAAGTACGAGACTGCGTTGACCAATCATCGGTGGGCGACATCGACCAGAAGGTGGAAATGAGAGAGGAAATGCGCACCGAGGATTGGCAATGTGACGTCAGCAACGAGAAACTTCAAATTGAATTTACCGTTTCCGAACGATAATGTGAGGTTCTCGTAACCGTAGGTGGGTATCGCAGATCCGTTGGCAGCTACCAAGCGGATGTCAGCGGATGTCAGCGGATGTAGACAGACCACGTTGTGCCTTGAAGAGTTTCCTTGGCAAAAGAGAACGACAAGCACCCGTGTCTACCAAAAATCGCACGCCCGTTCCTGCATCCTGTAAAAAGAAAAGATTAGAAACACGGGAGGCCACCGCCACGAGCGATGGCCTACTTATACGTTTTTTGGCCACTGATAATCCTTGGCACATTTCTTCGCGGTTGCCCCGAATCTGAAGTGGTAATAGCAAAACTGCGGCGGATGTGAGGTAGTAAGTGGCTGTAAATGTCGTTTGTTGGGGCGCGAGTGATTGGTGGGTGGTGGCAGCTTTGTCGTTACTTTGGCACGTCACTGGGTAGGCGTGTATGTCCTATGGCATTCATGTCAGTTTTGGTTGACGTTGAATAGGCATCCTCTTCGTCAGAGGTGGAGGCGTTGATGGAGGTCTTGAAGTGGCTGTCCATAAGGGCGTCGGCTTTGGTCATCAAGTCCTTTATGGGTAAACTATCGACATCGGGTATGGCAGCGCGTATAGGTCCGGGTAAACGGCGTATCCAAAGGGACGAAGTAGGTTCACCTCACGAGGAGAGCCGTCTGCGGCAGGTTGAAGGCGAGCGATACTGGTCATCTCCTTGAGGGCAAGCGAAGCCCTTTGGTCCTCCAACGGTTGTTGAGAGAGCTGAAAAAGCTTTGCTATACGGGTGGCTGGCGACGGCAAGTACTGCTGCAGAAGGCATGTTTTGAGGGCGTCATACGCTATTGGGGTGTCTCCTTG
>NC_090753.1:56400377-56412877 GCF_036898095.1 Palaemon carinicauda
GTCGCTGAAATAATTCTGCAAAAGTTACTTTCTCTCGATTCAACTGACCGTCCATTAGTCATGGATATGACTAAACGAAGCCTGTGTGGTAACGTCCCTGACTGGTGATCTCTAGACTGGGGTTGGAGTCCCAATCAAAATCGTTAGTTCCATTGGTCGCTGCAACCTCAACATCCTTGTGAGCTTAGGATGGCGGGTTTGAGGGAGCCTATAGGTCTATCTGCTGAGTCATCAGCAGCCATGACCTGGCCCTCGCTTTTCCTTGCTTGGGTGGCGAAGGGGTTTGGGCGCTGATCATGTATATATATGGTCAGTCTTTAGAGAATTATCCTGCTTGAAAAACCAATGTCACTGTCCCTTGCCTCTGCCATTTATGAACGCCCTTTAAACCTTTAAATAACCAATCAGGATATAGCTTCCACTGCTGCTAACTTTTATCTAACTGCTAATTGCTATCAACTTAACCTGATATGCATAAAACCGAAATATAAGAAATTTGGTGGATTTTTTATCTTTGAAAAAAAGGATTAATTCTTTTGGTGTGTTTTGCTTTACTTTAAATTTATTTTATTCTTTTTTTATTTATTTGTTTCTTGAAGCCATCGCTAGTAAATAATCGACATATCCATCGATTTAATCTTAACTCTATACCGTAGATATATAAATTCTATGTACATATACATACATATATATATTATATATACATATATATATATACACACACACACATATATATATATATATATATATATATGTATATATATATATATATATATATATATTATACGATGATGGCTCCCGGGTCTGAGCACCGAACTGGGAACTGGGAACTGAACATATAATATAATATACACTACGACTGGGAGAGTTAATCGACCTTTCGAATTCCAAACTCACCTATTTGCTTTTACATAAAAACTCTTACACTTTAAAATATTAATGCACGAACTCTGAGCCAGTTAAATAACTCCCAGACAGCAATATATAAAACACTGAATATCCAAAGGTCCACTTAAAACCAAACGGGGTAATTATTCTTATGAATAAACTTACTACGGTTCATTAACAGGATACGAGCGTAACTATTCTAAACAATGGTGATTGGAATAATACACTCTTTACAAGAATAAATATACTCGATCTAAATTACAACACTGTGAAAAGAATTTACATAATAGAAAAATAAATCACTTGAAATATTAAGTCTGAACAAAACTTAGATTAAGACAAAAATGTTGCAATCTGAAAATCATATGACTTGACTTTAAATGTTAAATTTGAATAATCCTTAGACTAAGAAAAAAGAAATAACACTTTCGAATATTATACAATCAATTGTTTCACTTGAAATTAAATCTGAATACAATATTTAAGTTTGACTCTTAATAAAATAGATAACCAGATCACAATACAAATATCTAACACCTTCCTAAAGGGCCAGTTACAAAAACTTTACACAATGCCAACACTCACCCCAATACAGTAAATTCAAGCTCACCATTTCGTCTTACGTATCTTTTCAACACACAATTTGCTTTGGGGCAGAGTCACTTAGGAGAGGACACCCTATAGTACTCGGAGGGAGAGAAAGGGGACTTTTTGGCTCTTTCATAAGACGGCTGCTTCTCTACTGCTGCTATGCAGCCCTGGGGGTCACTTATATAAGACTTCGTCTACTTCCAAGAAGATTCCAGGACTGAGGTCTGGAAGCGTGGGGGCTGAGCTAAGGCGTCAGAGCTACCAAGTATTGCTCTCTCGACTTGTATTCGCGTAACGCCAGACGGCTCTCTCAGTCAGCTAGCTCTGCCCACCCTTTGTCCCCGACATAAAGAAAAAGATAACGTCCTAACACTTAGTTTTTCGGGAAAATGCAAAGCGCATGGTATATCGTGTATTTTCTCACAAACATGATACAATACTTCATAAAATATTTGCTGGATTCTACACGAGGAGAACTCATCTTAAGAGCTGGCTATACTCTCTTCAGTGCACAAATAAAATTCAAATAAAATCATTAATAAATTACGGTATTCAATCTACACCAGCTTCGTAAGAATATACATACATTAAATTTCCCTTGAAAACCTCAAAATCATAGAATGGAGAGTTTCTTCATTCATTTCCTTAAAGGTTTAAATGCCACTCATGAATGGCAGAGGCAAGGGACAGTGACAATGCCCTATTAAGCAGGACAATGCCCAAGACTTTGAGCGTGACTCGAACCCCAGTCTGGCGATCACTAGACAAGGATGTTACCAACAAGCCACCACAACCCTTACTATTAATCTAATCCTCCATCGTTCGAATGGAAGTAAATTCAAAACTCCTCCTCCACCGATTATATTCAGCAACGAATGTAAATTGAATTATCGTCTGGAATTGGATTCAGTTTAGCCACAGCACGCAAGACGTCACTTGGGGAATCCAAAGATAAGTGACCATTTGGATTCCTCCCTTCCTCTGATTAATGCTATTAGGAAATGTACTGATGTTCAGAAAGGAATTTGAAGCGTTCAGGAGGGCTGTTGGATTATGGTTGAGCGTTATCCTTCGGAGGAATGGAAGCAATGGGCGTATTGGAGAGAAGAATGAGAGTAAAGTGGACTCATGTCCTTCGGAGGAGGTATAGAGAAATGTTATTTTTCAAATGCAGCTTGGATAGTAGTATGAATGATTTATCATTATCATTATTATTTTTATCATCTTAGCTGGATGATTCGTTGCAAAGGGGTAGAATGCAATAATATCCTCTAATATTCCATAGGTATTCATACATACATGCCCACATATATATATGTGTATATACTTATATATATATAATATATATATATATATTTATATATATATATATATATAGAGAGAGAGAGAGAGAGAGAGAGAGAGAGAGAGAGAGAGATGTACATTACGTAAAAGCTTTAGCATTATAATGACTTCCACAGACTAATGTTGCTGCATTAGCAAGTTCCAGGTTAATGTCACTAATGGAAGAGAGAGTTTGTGAATCATTTCCCAAGAGTTTTGTTCCCTTTATTTCCATCTCTGAATTCCACAGAATTCTCGTGTTATATAAATAGTTCATAATCATGTATTATTTATATAAAATTTGAAAAATCCACGATTAGAATTTAACAATAAGAATTTACATTAAGAACACTTCCTTTTTGTATATGCAAGCATACCATGTTTAAGTAACGAGATGTACCTGCTTCTCTCTCTCTCTCTCTCTCTCTCTCTCTCTCTCTCTCACACGGATTGTATACCAAGAATTAAATTCCTCTATTTTAATGTTGATTCCAACAAAATGCACAATAGATGAAATATGGTGGGGGATGGAAGGCGTCTTATAATTAAACACTGCACTAAACAACAATTGCATACAGAATATATATATATATATATATATATATTATATATATATATATATATATATGTATATACATATATATTTAGTGTATATATAGTGTGTATATATCTTTATGCATATATGCATGAGAATATATATTGTCAACATATATATATATATATATACATATATATGTATGTATGCATATATATATATATATATATACATATATTACATGATATGGAAAACAAAAATTAAAAATAATATCAATAAAAAACGAAAATATCAGACAACCCGGTCGAGTCTATCTGTGAAACAAGGCTTAACATATTCCCAGATGGAGAACAGAATTCCAAAAATTCCATCCAAGAATTCCTACTTTAATACGATTCTAGCGAATCCTCTTCCCTTCCAAATGATCTCCCCCCCCACCCCCTCTCCTACCCTTACCCAACTCCCTCTCTTCCCCCTGCTATTACAGACTTTTTTATCCTCCTCTGTTGTCCTGAAAAGCTCCCCATTAAAATCCACCGAAGGAAAATAGGAAACATTTAAAATCTCTCTTTGGACGATCTGCCAACTCACAGGTCGTTATGCTCCTCGTATCTTTGGGGAAATGTCCCCAGAGATTCTCACAATTGTGTTTTGCGAAGATGATTCCCTCAGGATTCAGAAGGACTCTTCCTGCCAGGCAAACATGAGACTGTTGGCATTTGGGGGTCCATAAATTACCCGGAATGTACCACCGATTGCTTTTGACATTTCTTATCGTTGGAAAGGTCACTCCTCTAAGGGGCTCCTGAGGGTTCCTCATAAGGTCTGGGACATTCTCATTTTTTTCTATTCTTTTTCAAGTTTTATTATTTTCTTTGGATTAAACGCATTGATACTTGCATATTATATCCCGTTTAGTTTTAGCTTTTGTTTATCTGTATGTTAGTCTATAAAACTACGTAATTGTATCAATGATAGTATAAGGTCTATATTGAAATATACCCGACAAGCACTAATTATGGGGTTCACTAAAAAGTCCTTAATTTGCAGCAAATTGGAAGATTTTTATTGATAAATAATGATTACACTAAAAATCGTTCTTCACTCAAAGTAATAGAAAAAGAAGTTGAACTATATTGTTAGTCTCTAATCTTTTGAATGATTCTTCTCGAAAATAAGAAGTAGGAAACGAGAGAGAGAGAGAGAGAGAGAGAGAGAGAGAGAGAGAGAGAGAGGGGGGGGGGCGGGGTCATACTAGCCAATCACAGATCGTAGCGATGAAACCAACGACAGAATTTCAAACCATTAAAACTTTCCGGTGTTGAATTTAACTATTGGATGGAAGGTCAATGAATTGGTTACTTGAAAACATTGAATAGATACCAAATATATATATATATATATATATATATAATATATATATATATATATATATATAATATATATATACATATATATATATATATATATAATATATATATATATATATATATATAAAATGTAATAATATTTTTTGATCTTCTAGAGCGAATAATAATAATAATAATAATAATAATAATAATAATAATAATTCAATCGAACTACCCCAGTTGCATTTAAATTTTAGTTCACTTTTCTCTCTAAATAATTCCCTTCTGTCCATCAGTACATTTCGTAATTGCATTAATCAAAGGAAGAGAGGAATGCACATGCTCACTTATCTTCGGATTCCCCAAGTGCCGACTTCATAGGGCTGGCCAAAGTGATTTCAACTCTGGAGCATAATCCAATTTGCATTCGCTGATATCTGTGATAGGCGAGAAGTTTTCCCGGGATTTTGATGGGGGGGGGGGGAGTACAGATAGGCAGCAAAGGTCCTAAAGGGGGGGGGGGGGGTTTAGGGCATGAGTGGGTATCCTAATGTTTTCTTTAATATATTATAATTTTTAAAGGCATCGAAATAACAAAATAATTTTATAGGTTTACAAAGGGTATTAATTTATGTATGCATATATATATATATATATATATACATTCGTGTGTATATTTGCATGTATGTTTTCTGAATGGGGGTCCTTAACGTGGTGAAAGGGTTTGTGTATCTTCATGATCAGAAAAGCTCTATTACCCATGTCCACCCATACTAGGTTGGTTTACTGTGAGTGATCAGCCAAAAGTTTTCCAGCATCACAAATCCGCAGTTGGCCAACGTGGTGATATAAAATGGCCAAACAACAGACAGGAGGCTTTTGTCCTTCTGTCGACTATAAACAGCTACATTTGTTTTTGTTTTTTGTGTGTTTGGGTGTACAGTATGTGTGTGAGAGAGAGTCATATATAGCTAAGTCTGATTATCCGTGAATAAAGCTTTTATAGTTAAGTAGATTAACCTTGCTTTCATTGGACTGCCCATTGAAAAGGAAGAAAGGAAACATAACATTTCCTCCACAATAATTCATACATCAGTTTGACTTTGTGTCTCCATGTAAAATGTTCTCTTGGAATTAACAGTGAGTTAAAGAAAACCATTTGGGAATACATACCTCGAGAGGGTAATGCATTATGTCACCTGAACGTAGATTAATTAAGTTTATAAACATGAGCATTACCACGTCTGAGTAATAACTGAACATTTTCATTAAAGACTTTGTAATTCCAACAGCAATTTCATTTGAAAGTTTTTCATTACTGAAGATTTTTAAGGTTTTTCATACATGGAGAAGTAATGAGTACGCTTTTTAGTATAGTTTTCAGTACAAAAGTAATTGCTTGGTGTCACCGGAAGAGGCTTCAGTATTTTCTCGTATCAAATACCGGCTTTTACTTTACTTTAATAATGAACACTTAAAAAAGAATTTTCATCATCTATGACTCGCTAATCATCAACTGGTTTTTATTCACATAAATTCTGACTTTTATTTTCATTGGCTTATAAATTTTGAATATTCTCTAGAAAAAAAAAATCTACTTTTATTTTGACTTTTAATAAGCTTTTTCGGGTTATTACTTTTTAATTTTGCAAAAGAAAAAAAGATATCACAAAGTCAAATAATTTGTCTTTGATGATTTCTGATAATCATTTTCCAGCAGAAAATAATCAACAGAGAATTTTTCAAAATTTTTGTCTTTTTTCCATTTACTAATAAGTTATCAAAAATCGAATATTATTTGTACTTAGATATTGCTTTTATTAAGAAAAGGCTAGGACGCTGATACCATCAGAACCCCCTACCCCTACCCCCCCCCTCCCCTAATTCCAAACCTAACTCCTCCCCTATCCCCAATCCCTTCTTTAAACCACCCCTCACTCTTACCTAATCCCCACCCCTAACTACTCCCCTATCCCCAACCCTACCCTTAACACCTCCCCTATCCCTACCTCTAACTCCTCACTAATCCCACCCAGACCATTAACCCCGCCCCTAACCTCACCCCAACCCCTTTACCCGTCCCCCACCCCCCATGCCTCCCCTAACCCAACCCCTTATCCCTCACTCCTCCCTTAACCGCACCACCAAGGTCTTTCTGATATATGGCAAGAGAGGACTTATCTGATTCTAACCCCTTCAGGGGATAAAAGGTTTATGAAAAATTACACAAACAGAAACGTATACATAGTTAAATGTTTCATATGCATAATTATGTGTGTTATATATGCTGTCTAAACCGTGTATGTATGTATGTATGTATATTTATATGTGTATGTGTATATATATATATATATATATATAAATATATATATATATATATGTGTGTGTGTATGTATACACACACACACACACATATATATATATATATATAATATATGATGTATTATAGCCATGGAATGAAAAATGAAAAGACCTGATTGGAGTTAGTAATTTCGTCCATTAAGGACATCAACAGACTTAATGATTGTTGAGTCTGTTGATGTCCCTAATGGATGGAAGTACTAACTCCAATCAAGTCTTTTCATTTTTCCTTCCGTGGCTATAACACATTCTATATTCATCCACGTGTCAGCTTTAGTGATTTCTACATACACACACACACACACACACATACACAAACACATACACACACACACGCACACACACACACACACACACATATATATATATATATATACATATATACAGCGTAAAAAGTACAAAGATATATGTTTCCCTCAACTCATTTAATAAACTTAACAGAAAATTGAAATTCTGAAAACAGAAAACGAAATTACTTTTCCGATGAAGTAATCTGAGAAGGAATCCGATGTAACTTGATCATCAGAATCTTTAGCGGATCAAATTCAGAAACCAAAATATTCGTTGACTCTTGCAAAGGAGACTCAATTGCCTTTATTGTTTGCTTCTGTTTCTTCCTATTCTTTGCTTTTTTCCAAATAGGATTTTTGCAAAAGGAAATGTAAACATCTTGTAGTTCGTTAAAACAAAGATGAATTCAAAATGGACGTCATCAGTTTAACTTGATCGAAATTGTCAAAGTTTTAGGTCTAGCTACAAAAATAAGGTTCCTTATTCATTTGATTTTCAACTCAAGAATATTTCGAAAGATTATATTAAAAATGAGAGAGAGAGAGAGAGAGAGAGAGAGAGAGAGAGAGGAGAGAGAGAGAGAGAGAGATAAATGTGTACATTACGTAAAAGCTTTAGCATTATAATGACTATCACAGACTAATGTTGCTGCATTAGTAAGTTCCAGGTTAATGTCACTAATGGAAGAGAGAGTTTGTGAATCATTTTCCAAGAGTTCGTTCCCTTTATTTCCATCTGAATTTACGTAGTTCTTAATCATGTATTATTTATATAAAATGTAAAAAAAACACGATTAAACTTTTAATAAGAATTGTCATTATGAATTTTTCTTTTCGTATATCCAAGTACACCACCATTCTTAAATTAAATTACATGATACACACACACACACACACATATATATATATATATATATGTATTTATGTATATGTACATATATATAAATATGTAAATATATATATATATATATATATATACACATATATATATATGTATATATATATGTATATATATATATATATACATATATATATATATATATATATACATATATATATACATATATATATACATATATATATACACACACATATATATATATATATATATATACATATACAGCAGTATGCATTAAAATGTGACTAAAATACGGGTGTTGGTGACTGCAAGGACATTCGGTTGTAAAATCACTCTGCCAAATTATTAACCATGCCTGATGCTATTAGAAATATGGAGGCTGCTAGGGCATCCCCTGTAAGAGACGCACGTCAGGATCCTGCTTTTAGCTTGATAGATAGACGAGGGGTACCACAGGGTTCACGATTGCTGCCAAAGAAGCTGGTAACAAAATGGAAGATAAGAGCAGGTACGTAGAATGTCGATACACTAACAGGAAGATTAAAGGACATAGCGGATGTGATGGAGAGTTGAAGGAGGAGGATAGATATTCTGTATGTGAAGGAGACAAGATGGAAAGAAAATGAAATGAGAGATACGATATGGGTATAAGCTCTATTACAGTGGGTCACGAGAGGGAAGAAATGGAAATGTAGTCATAATACGTAATAATTGGAGGGAAAAAGTGGTAGAAGTAAAGTTAGTAATTGATAGGCTTTTAAAGATACAATGATAATAAGCGATTAAATAATGAATATAATTTTAGCATATGTCCTCAGATGGGTTACCAAGAACAAGAAAAAATATTCAAGAGACAAGGTTTTGAAGGAGTTATTAGAATAGTGGGAGAGCAGAAGCTAATCATAGGAGCAGACATGAATGGTAGAGTGGGGAAGAGAAGGGATGAATATGAGGAAGTACATGTAGGCCATGGGTTTAGAATTAGAAATGAAGATGAGGAGTATATATCAGAGGTGACTCTGAGTTTTGAGTTGGCATGTTTGAACACCTGGTTTCAGAAGTTGAATAGACCCATGATCACCTATGAAAGTGGAGCAGTGGAAAGCCAAATAGATGATTCCTGGTTAAAGGAGCTGACAAAAACAATGTGATGAACTGTGAGGCAATTTTTGGGGAAGCATGTGTTAAACAACATAGACTGACAGTGATGGATTTTAAAATGAGGTATAAAAAGGTGTGAACAATTTTGGAGGTTTGTAAAAGAGAGAGACAACCGAGAAGATTGAACTTGGCAATTGGACAAGGTAACAGAGTGGAAAATATCTAGGTGTGTATGAATGATACATGTGTAGGGGAAACACAACGAATTAGTGGGAAGAACCAGCATATATGGTATGCCGAAAGGAGAAAAATGGTGGTGGGATAAGAGGTCAATAGTCGGTTAATAGAAAATCAAAGGCCATTAAGGAATGGAAAGTATGACATTCACAGGGTGCAGAGGAATGGTACAAAGAAGAGGAAAAGAATTCTAGGAAAAAAGTAGGTATAGCCTATTGTGAGAGTGGTAGAGCAATTAAAGGAAAAAAGATATCTGATTTCAAATTGAGGAAAAGGCAAAGACTGAAGTTGGAGCAAGTGGAAGTTATCGAGGTTAGAGATGGAGAGACTAATGATATATATATCTAAATTGGAGGGTGATATCATGGATTGCGGTAATTAGAGGGAAATTAAACTAACAGAGTATGGTTTAAACGTTTTTGAGAAGGAACAAGATGATATATAGAGAGAGATTTTAAAGACGGAAACAACATTATGATTTCATGAGGGGGAGAGGGACTGTGGATGTCATCTTCTTAGCAAGGCAGCTACAATAAATTATACTAGAGGCAAACCAGAAGCTCCTATGTGCTTTTGTAGATCTAGAGAAGTCTTATGATAGAATACCAAGAGAAGTAATCTTTTGGTAGAGAAGATGTACAAAAGAGCAAGGACAAAAGTAATAACAGCTCTTGAAGAAACAGAAACCTTTTAAGGTAGTGTTGAATTACAACAGGGTCAGCATTAAGTCGGTTTTCATTTGTCGTGGTCATGACTGTGTTAAGTGAAAAGATACAAAATGAAGAGTTGCAGGAGCTGCTATATGCAGATGATTACTGCTGATTCATAGAAGGACTGAGGAGCAAGAGACTCTGAAGAGTAGTGGCTTGAGAGTGCATGTGTATAAGTCTGGAGAAGTCGGGTTGTGTTGACCGATGGGATAACGTCCTTGACTGGTGATCGCCAGACTGGGGTTCGTTTCCAGCTCAAACTCGTTAGTTCCTTTGGTTGCTGCAACCTCACCATCCTTGTGAGCTAAGGGGAGCCAATAGGTCTACCTGCTGAGTCATCTCCATCCATTGTCTAGCCCTCCTTGGTCCTAGCTTAGGTGGAGAGGGCGGTTGGGCGTTGATCATATGTATATATGGTCAGTCTCTCGGGCATTATCCTGCTTATAGGGCAATGACCCTGTCCCTAGCCTCTGCCATTCATGAGCGGCCTTTAAACTTTTATGATGAGCAATAAGACAGGGACAGGATAGTTATGCATGAAAGTAAAGGTTCGGTAATAAAAAAGGTGGAAAAATTTAGATACTTGGGATCTACCATATGTCAGGAGGGAGGATGCGAGACTAGAATTAAGAATAGGATAAAAGTAGCTTGGGGGAAGTGGCGGGAGGTAGCATGCGTGGCATGTAATAAGAAAGTCCCAATCAAGCTAAAAAACGAGATCCATATCACAGTAATAAGACCAGAGTTATTGTATGGACCGGAAATGTGGGCTCTAATACGAAAATAGGAAGCAAAGCTTGTAGAATGTTGGGGGGCTTAAAAGCAAATGGTAAGAAATAGAGGGTTAAGGATGAATGTAAACAGAGTTCTATATGAGAAAGTGATTGTACCAACTATGATATCTGGATCAGAGTTGAAGGGAATGAAAGTGACAGAGAGACAGAAATTGAATGTGTTCGAGATGAAGTGCCTGATGAGTATAGGTGGTGTGTCTCGACTGGATAGAGAGCAATGAAGCAGTAAGAGTGAGAACGGGTGTGAGGAATAAATTAGCAGGCAGAATGCATATGAATATGTTGAGGTGGTTTGGCCCTATAGAGAGGATGGAAAATGGTCGTTTGCTGGAGAAGGTGAAAAATGCAATAGTTGAGAGGAGAAGTGCAAGGGAAAGGCCAAAGTTTGGGTGGATGGAAGTGGAAGATGCAAAAGAGCGTGATAGGAGTAGAAATGAATTGCGAGAATATGTGACGTAGTTCCGATAGGCTCAGATGCTACCTTGGGTCATCTTAATTACTGCTGAGGTAGCAACAATACGGAAGTCATTATATGAAGCTTCATTTGTGACAATCTAGCAGTATTAACCAAACTCAGACAAAGAGGAACAAGGAAAAAATCTAATTTTGTTCTTTTTGGATGGATCGATGGATAGAAAAAAGGCCTATGTGACAGAAGAGTTGGAAAAGAGTGTGATGGGAATAAAAATGAATGACGACCAATCTCTGAATCATATCCGATATGATCAGAAAGCAACGATAAGAGAGTCAGCATATAAAGTTTCATTGTGTTGAAATATGGGGGAAGGTGGGCTGTGGTACCCTCGTCAGGCTGGGAGGAACAGGAAAACATATACCACGGTATATATATATATATATATATATATATAATATTGCTTGAGATAGTGTGCATAGATTAGGAAAACCCATAAAAAGACCCGGAATATATTTGCTGACGCGTTGAAGTGTCTGAAGTATGGCTCCAAATATTCCTAGACGGAAAACAAAATTCCAAATAGGTATTCCTGCTTTAATGCGATTCCAGCGAATCCTCTTTCCATCCAAATTATTTCCCCCCCCCCCTCTCTCTCTCTCTCTCTTCCCCCTCCTACTACAGACTTGTTTATCCTCTTCCGTTGTCATGAAGAGTTCCCCCATTAAAATCGATGGGAGAGAAATAAGGAAACATTTAAATCCTCTCTTTGGACGATCCGCCAACTCACAGGTCGTTATCCTTCGCGAATCATTTGGGAAATGTCGTCAGAGATTCTCACAAGTGTTTTGCCAAGGTAAACACGAGTGGGGGGGGGGGAGGGGATGATGGGGTGTTGCCATTTGGTGGTCCATAAATTACCCTGAATGTCCAAGCGATTGCTCTTGACATTTCTTAATCGTTAGAAAGGTCACTAATCTAAAGGGCTCCAGAGGGTTCCTCATGAGGTCGGAGACATCCTTACTCTTGCTCGTTTATTTATTCATATTC
>NC_090753.1:56420377-56422617 GCF_036898095.1 Palaemon carinicauda
AAGTGACGTTTTGATCGCGGTGAACAAAGTGAATCCATTCCAGACGATAATTCAATTTGTATTCGTTGCTGAATACAATCGGTGGAGGAGGAGTTTGACTTGACTTCCATTCGGACGATGGAGGATCAGATTGATAGGGTGGGAGGGGGGGGGGGGGGTCTTTGTGTCCTTTGGGAGGATTCAATGTTATTTTTACTCTGGTCTTTTTTCCTCTATTTTTTTTCTGGAAGCCATGAAATCAAAAGGATATAATTAAAAAACATAAAACTTAAAGATTTGATGAATTTGAAGGGAAATTCAACATCTACATATCTACACACACACACACACACACATATATATATATATATATATATATATATATTATATATATATATATATATATATATATATGTTTGTGTACGTATGTGTGTGTATATGTATAGTCGTAACATGTGTACATAGAATTTAGATATCTATGGTTAAGTGTTAAGATTGAATTCGATGGTTATATCAATTATTTACTAGTGATGGATTTAAGAAACAAATAAATAAAAAGAATAAAAGAAATCTAAAGTAACCCAAAACGCAACAAATTAATTCATCGTTTTTTTTTCTTTTTTTTTCTTTGGTCAAAGATAGAAAATCCATCAATATATTATATTTTTATTCGACGCAAGTCCTAACAGTAACTTTTCTTAGCAATGGAACAGGGAAGTTGATAGCATCTGCATCTAGCAGCTAGATAGAAGTGTAAAGATTTAAAGACCGTTCATGAATAATAGAGGCAAGGCACAGTGACATTACTCTATCAAGCAGGACAATGCCCTAGAGACCTGACCATATATACACAAAAGCAACGCCCCCCCACCTCCTCTCCACCCAAGGAAGGACCAGGGAGGGCCAGACAATGTCTACAGATAGACCTATAGGCTCTCCCAAAAACCTCTATCCATAGATCACAATGATGGTGAGATTGCAGCGACCAAAGGAACCAATGATTTTGAGCAGGACTCAAAACCCGTCTGGCGATCACCAGTCAGGGACGTTACCCCATTGGCCACCGTTAGTCATTTCCATGACTAGTTACAGATCAGTTGAATCGAGAGAAAATAACTTTTGCAGAATTATTTCAGCGACGACTTTGCAGTTCCAACAGTAATTAGATTCTGAAGAAAAATTTGACAGTTTTTCATTTGTCTAGGTTTTAAAGGTTTTTTATTTATGGAAAAATAATGAAAGCTAAAGAAAAACGACAGAGTTTTTCATTGCAATTTCCAGTACAGAGATAATTGCTTGGCATCGCCAATGAAGAGTTGCCAATTTCCCTCCGGGAAAACTCAAATATTTTCTCTTGTCTTAATTTGCATAGTACATCTTTCCTAAAGTTTTCTGCCGATAAGGTTTCAATGAAAGGTTGTCTTCATTGTTTTCCTATCTAATAACGAAACTGTTTACTCTATATATATATATATATATATATATATATATATATATATATATATATATATATATATATATATATATACATATAACACACTATATATACATATATATATACACACACACATATATATATATATATATATATACATATATATAAACACACATATATGTATATATAAATGCATATATATATATACATATATATATATATATATATATATATATATATATATATATATATATATATATATATATATATATATACATCACATATTATCTCTTCCCGGAAAACAAATGAACTGCAAACAAAACGAAATTATTTTTCAACTGAAGTAACTAAAGAAAGATCATTTGTTAAATTAGGCAAGAGACCCTCCACGGAATCGAATCCGGGGACCAAAACAGTCTTTGCATCTTCTAAATAAGAGTCCAGCCTTTTAGAGTTTCTTTATTTCTTCTTCCTTTTATTATTTGCTTTCCTCCGAATAAGATACTTGAAAAGAAAAAAGAAATTTCTTTCTCTCGGTCAAAACACGATAACGTTCGTTTACGAAGCAATTCCTGTTGGCCATTGAACGAGGTTCGGTTCCAGGTGAGGAATTCCTAATTGGCAGTCCTTAGAGAGAGAGAGAGAGAGAGAGAGAGAGAGAGAGAGAGAGGAGAGAGAGAGAGAGAGAGAAGCTGGTACATCTTGGCACTTAGACATTTTCTGCTTGCATAGCCTATACAAGAAGGAAATATTAATAATAAAAATTCTTATTGTTAAATTCTAATCGTGGATTTTTACACATTTTATGTAAATAATACATGATTAT
>NC_090753.1:56423117-56430617 GCF_036898095.1 Palaemon carinicauda
CCATCCAGGACTTCAACAAGGCCCTGCAGCGCATGAAGCCCAGCAAAGCCCCAGGGCCAGACAACA
Organism: Palaemon carinicauda; assembly: GCF_036898095.1. Classification (NCBI taxonomy): domain Eukaryota; kingdom Metazoa; phylum Arthropoda; class Malacostraca; order Decapoda; family Palaemonidae; genus Palaemon; species Palaemon carinicauda. Next base: position 56,423,184 of record NC_090753.1, read on the forward strand.
TCCCGTTGGAGCTCCTCACTCACGGTGGCCCCGTGGGAGACCAAGACCCTCCCCAGTAACTTCCGCGACGCAAACATCATTACCATCTTCAAGAAGGGAGACAGGGAGAACTGTAACAACTACCGGGGAATATCACTACTAAGCATCGTGAGTAAGATTTTCGCTCGGATTCTCCTTGACCGCCTCCTTATTCTTGCAGAAGACGTCCTACCAGAGTCTCAGTGCGTCTTTCAACCTTCCCGCGGGACCATAGACATGATCTTCTGCGCGCGACAACTACAAGAGAAGAGCCTCGAACAACAACAGCCCTTAATGTTCCTCTTCTGGTATTTACAAAAAGGCCTTCGACAAAGTACCTCGACCTGCCATGTGGGCTGTCCTCAAAAGATATGGCTGCCCACCCGATTTTGTCAAGCTGGTGCGTGCCCTCCATGACGGAATGGTTGGGAGAGTCTGCCACCAGAACTCTCTTTCAGGCCCATTCCCCATTAACGGCGGCCTGAAGCAGGGCTGTGTTCTGGGGCCCCAACATGTTTCTCGCTATACACCGTAGCAATGCTCAACGAGATTCCCCCAGACACACCCTCAGTCGACCTACGTTTCCGCATGGATGGAGGCGTTTTCAACCTCGCTAGACTCCGCGCCAGAACCTAGACCACCTTGTGTGCAGTGCGAGAACTGCAGTATGCTGACGAGAATACCACCCCAGGTCAGACGGCAAAGGACCTGCAGTCGTTAGCTGATGCACACAACTCTGCCTACGAACGTTTTGGGATCCAAGTCAACACACAAAACCAAGACCCTCGTCCAACATCCACCAGGACTGATGCTCCCGAACTTCAATACCACAGTGAATGACCAACCGTTAGAACAGGTGGACTATTTCCCTTACCTAGGGAGCATCCTAACATCAGCTCCCACAAGCAAAAAGGACGTGGAGAACAGGATCAGGGCAGCCCACTCCGCCTTTGGCCGACTCCACTGCCGCGTATTTAACAACCACGCACTGACAATGACCACCAAAATAATGGTGTTCAAGGCAGTAGTCCTCTCCACGCTCCTGTATGCATGTGAAACATGGACGCTGTATAGAAGCGATATTAAAAACCTAGAACGCAACTGAGGCAGATCTTGAAAATCCCCTGGGAGAGCCACACCACCAACATTGAAGTCTTAGAACGTGCCTCGCTGACCAGCGTGGAGGCCACCATCATCCACCACCGCCTCCGCTGGATAGGACACATGCATAGGATGGATCCATCTAGGCTCCCAAAGAAAATATTCTACGGAGAACTGACCCAGGGCACCAGACCACGAGGAGCCCCGAAAAATGCGCTATAAAGATCAACTAAAGCGCACCCTGGCTCTAACTGACATCGATCCTTCCTGATGGGAAGAAACAGCCAGGGACAGGAAAACCTGGAGGAGTACAGTACACCATGGCACCGTGGACTTCGAGGAGAGGAGGAGACAAAATGAGGAGGCTAGGAGAAGAAGGAGAGAGCGATTAGAACAGCCCCGCCCACCACCTACCCTCCCTTGTGAACACTGTCCGCAACTCTTCCACCACAGACTAGGACTTAACAGCCACATCAGACATAAGCACCCACCCCAAAGATAGAAGGCTGATGGCTAACGACAGAACCCAATAATCGGACACGAGTGGGCGCCGACGACGACGAATAATTCTTCAAGAAGTAAGTTATATGTTATATGTTCATGATTGTTCAGGATAAAAGTTATATGTTATATATTAATGCGTGTTCAGGAGATAAGTTATAAGTTATATGTTAATGATTCTTCAGGAAATTAGTTATAAGATATATGTTAATAATTCATCAGGAAATTAATCATTTAGGTTATATGTTGATGATTCTTCAACAAATAAGTTATATAAGTTATATGTTAATAATTCTTCAGAAAATAAGTTATATAAGTTATATGTTAATGATTCTTCATGAAATAAGTTATATGTTAATGATTATTCAGGAAGTAAGTTATACGACACATGTTAAGTATTCTTCAGAAATTAAGTTATATATGTTATATTAATGATTCTTCAGGAAATAAGTTATATAAGCTGTATAGTATTAGTTAATAATTCCTCAGGAACAGTCCTAAAATTTCCCTTATCCCATTTATAAAATTGAAATGGCTGAATAACATTATGCCCAAGCGATCATAATAATGAGTTCATTGACTAAGCCTATCAAAGGTGTCAATCTATGAAGGGTAGGAAGGTTAGCTGTCACTCTATTCATAAATATATTCCCGTCGGCTCATTAAGGAATGTAAATCATTAAACAAATTGGAATATCTAAATTATGATACAACTTTACAATGAGTATAATTATAATCACTCGGGGTACACTTGGACACACTATTCTATCTTGTTTCTCTTCCTCTTGTTATTTTGAAGTTTTTATACTTTATGTACGAAGGATTTATTTTATTGTTGTTATTGTTCTTAAACTTCCCCTGTAGTTTTTCCTTATTTCCTCTTCTCACTGGGCTATTTTCCCTGTTCGAGCCATGGGCTTATGGCATCCTGATTTTCCAACAGGGATTGATTATAGCTTAGCTAATAATAATAATAATAATAATAATAATAATAATAATAATAATAATAGGTGAAATTTCATTTTCTCTTGCAAAATGAAATGCTTCATTTTTCTTTCAGTACTATTTTTTTTTTCACTTCGAGCCAGCAACATTATCATTTTAAGAGTTTATTGAATAAAAAGTATTTATTTTTGTTTCCTTGAGCAGTTATTTTATTCTTATAAGCTGCAATATTACATGCAAAATAATTTCTTTTAATATTAAGCTGTTTCTGATTATCGGTTGAAAGGAAGTATCATTAAGAAGCACTTATATATATATATATATATATATATATATATATATATATATATATATATATATATATATATATATATATATATATATATATATATATATATATATATATAATGTATATGTATATATGTATATATACATATATATACATATATATATATATATATATATATATATATATATATATATATATATATGATAAATATTTATGCATATATATATATATATATATATATATATATATATATATATATATGTATATATATATATATATATATATATATATATATATATATATATATATATATATATATATATATATATATATTTATATAAAAGCCAATGGGCAACTTGGTGAAGTAATGAGAGTTTTGGGTGTGGAGGAAATGCCCCCCTAAATCTCTATGAAGCCACTGGCAGTAGTAGGATTTGGTTTAAGGCGATGGACAAAGGATCTCTTCGGCTTCTACTGCTGTTACCTGGCGGTTGATCTTACTAGAATTAGTATGGATTGGTAGGGGTCACTTCCCTTAGCTAGATAGGCACTGTGCATCACACAAAAAATGGCCATCCTTTGATGTATCTGCTAATGTATCCTCTATGGATTTAGTCAGTCATGGATAGAAAAGATGAAATAATGGCCCCCTGTCCCGGGCGTAGCGGGGTGCTAAGAATCTCCCGATTTATGAATACTAGAGAAAAATTAAACATAGGTAATTGAATGTCAGAACCATGAATCAGATTAGGAAGTTACAGCAAGTGGAGAGTGAGTTTATGAAATATAGTTTAAATATCTTGGCCCTACGTGAAACACGTTGTAAGGGGATTGGTAAGGACACTTTAGACCAAGGGAATATATATATCTACTCAAGAAGATCAGATGGAGTTGGAAGAGAAGGGGTAGGAATGATGGTGACACCAAGAGCATAAAAGGCATTAACCGAAAGGAGAGCTGTAAATAGTAGATTGTTACTAGCAAAGTTCAAATCGAAGCAGTGCAATATGAGTATTATACTTTGCTATGCCCCAACAAATCATTCTCCTGAAGAAAGAAAAGGTGAATACTATGAAGAACTGCAGAGGATAATAGATGAGATCCCTGAAAGACATGAAAATTGTGATTGGCGACATCGATGCTTAAGTTGGAAGATATAATCAAGGGATAGAGAATGTGATGGGTGTCGAGGGTCTTGGCGAAATTGCAAATGCAAATGGAGCACATTTCATAAGTTTCTGTTCAGCAAACAATCTTTTCATTGGATGTACTCTGTTCCAACATAAGAATATTCAAAAGTATACATGGACTTCACCAGGGTGGCAATTACAAAAATAAGATAGATCACATTGCCATTAATAAAGAGATAAGGATGACTCTGAGAAATGTAAGAACCTACAGAGGTGCAGATATTGGTAGTGATCACCAGCTCCTCATTGCCACACTGAAATTAAAACTGAAAGCACCCAACAGAAAGATAGATAGAATACCTAGGTTTGATACAACTAAGCTTTTAGAGGAAGAGTACAGAGAAAAATTTGCAATTGAATGTATTAATCGATTTTCAGTCTTAGAGACTTTAAGAGACGAAGAACAGACAATTAATGAAGAATGGTGTGATAATAAGAACATATATCAGTCAGTTGGTAGTGAAGTCTTGGGACAAACAGTTACAAGGAGAAAGCCATGGCTATCGAATGATACTTGGGATACTATAAAAAGGAGACAAAGACAGAAATTGATTGTTAAAGTTTTCGAGGAAGTAATGGAAATCACAAGGGAGAGGATGCTAAGTATTCCAGTATTGACAGCAAGGTCAAAAGAAAAGCCAGGAATGACTGGAGAGAGTATTTAGACAGTAAAGCAGATGAAGTCGACAAAGCTATGAATTCACTAAGTGGCTATGGTGTAAGAATTACTCATAATATCATTAATGAAATCTCCACTGAGGCAAGGAAGAAGAAGCATATACCCATCAAAAAGAGAGATGGATCTGTTATAGCAACAGAAGATGAAGAAAGACAACATTGGACGGAACACTTTTAGTGAGGTTATGAATAGGACATATGAAGGGAATAACTTGATTGATAAACCTGGAGCTGATGAAGACCTTGATGTGCCAAGGAATGAATTCAGGGTGTTTGAAGTCGAAGCTTCCCTCAAGAAACTAAAGAGATGGAAAGCCCCTGGATACGATGGAATAACTGCCGAAATTATACTGGCCCTTTCCTTGTGATCCGACGCAGTCTGAAAGCATTCCTACTAAACATTCGTGGCAAAGAAGACTGGGTCTCCATTGATCGTCTAAAACCTGCTTATCTACTGCTAGATGACCCGCCTACAGTTCGCCCCTCTAGAGCAGGGCGCTCTATTTAACATGTACAGTATGTCATTTTAAGGGGGGGGGGGAGCCATGTACCAACCGTGTGTCACACGATCGTACATAGTTCATTTTGTGTATATATTATGCTTGTATCTTTGCTCTTCCCTCGCACTAAAAAGAGCCTGAATAAATATGTCTGTTTTTCTCACCGGTAACATTGTCGATTTGGAACAAGAATTTCTTGTTGCCTTGAGCTTTTGTATATAAAGGAGAGTGTTCTATTATAAACTCAGTTGCTTTCATCCTGTCTTTGAGTCACAACCTTCTCTTGGCTCCTCAAAACATGATGAGAACGGAGTATGCAATGGAAGATGAAATATCATGGGAAGGAGAAAGGATTAATAGTGGGGCGGTTTAGCTCGAAATTTCAAAAGGATTGTGCATTTTGTGATACAAGCATCAAATTTGGCACAAATGTACATTGATATATGGCGAATATTTTCAGATATCGAGCCACTCGGAATTCTCCCTTCATGTCTGCCATATTGGAATTCAAAATGGCCACCATTTGAAATCTACATGTTCGATTATCTTTGGGTCTGATACTGCTATTTACTCGATTCTGGTGTCTAAATGTATGTTTTTTTTTGGGGGGGGCAAGGAATCTAATGGTAACAATCTGCATCGCATATTTTGTACCAATGAGCCGCCATATTAGATTTCAAAATGGCCGTTGTTTGAAATCTACATTTTCGATTATCTTTGGGTCTAATGCTGCTATTGACTCGATTCTGGTGTCCAAATGTATGTTTTGGGAGGAAAGGAATCCGATGGTTACAATCTGCATGGTGTATCTTTATAAATTAGCCAACATATTGGATTTCAAAATGGCCGCCACTTGAATTCTACATGTGCGATTACCTCTGGGTCAAATATTTTTACAGTACATGACAATATCCATTTTTCAAAATGACATACTTTATTACAGTACTCCACTTAATTCATGAGAGATGAATATTCATCATCATGTATTTTTGACAAGATAACATTTTACTCAAAGTCTGTGAAGTAAAAATTGTTTGAGTTATTGATTAGAATCTGTGTTGTTCTAGGTTTGATATGGCACCTTTCATATATGATTAGTTTTCTCCATTCCTTCAATCAATATCACAAAATGATCAATTCGGGGTTACGTCTGAATATCCACAAAATAGTGTGAACATTAACACAAAACAACGTAAACTTCTCAAAACTAGCTTTTCCTGTAAAACTCTAAATAAATATCGACTTCAACTACCAATTTTGAGTTTTATAATTTTGATACGTGTCTTAGGTCATGTCTGAGATATGGTGTAATATGTAAGGTTGGGTGTGTACTAACATTCTACAATGGTCTTGTATTTGAGGCTAGGTATACATCGGTACTGAAGATATGTGTACATAAACCATCTCATGTTAACCAGTTCAGCACTGCCACAAGTAAATGAATGTTGTGGACTCATCTTCATGTGTGGTCCCCTTCACACACACAGAGGGCTGTGCACTTAAGGGCAGCCTTCTTGCACTTGCAGCGTCTCACACACCCTTTCTGGCACTTGCAAGAACCAGCTCAATGCAGGTGTGAGCTGCCTCAGGTAGCCTGGTCCAGTATGGTGTGTATTGTCCTCCAGTCATTGACCAACCCCAGTTTGTTGGTGGTGGGAGTTCTGGTGCTGGCAGCAATATCTCACCCCACACATATCCACTTTGATATACTGCCCTCTTGTCATGTTCCTCTAAAGCTGCCTTCGTTGGAGGGATCAGCTGCATATTGTTCTTCCTTGCGAAGAGTTTCCTCCTGGCCTTGTCAATGTCCGTGCATTTGCTGGTTCGATCATACAACAGGATCACGGACCTCTCGATGATGCCATGTCTAGCAAAGCTTGACACAGTATCGCATCCAGTTAGAGGGTGGAACATTAGCAGTGCACGAGCCTTCTCTGGTCCCAGTCCAGCTGCTATTTCATGTGCTGCTAGGTATCAGAAACTTCGGCCTGTTCCGAATGCCCGCCATAGTTTGTCTTCTGGTTGCAATTCCTGAACCACGGACACTGCCAGCACGACAACATCGGTGTCTACAGTCCGGATGACTATTGAATGGTGTCCGTGCTTAGTTGCATGAGATGCATGCAGCAACATCCGACTGTCAGCCTCTTCATGGTTGCAGGGGTCGAGTGAAGTCAGATCTGGTAGTAGTGGCTTGCTGAGCGCTGCCTCT
>NC_090753.1:56435617-56448117 GCF_036898095.1 Palaemon carinicauda
TAGGCAACATATACTTTCGACATTTCCCCAGTTACCCTCGTGTATTGGTTATCATTTCATTGGACATTCATATCTCCTAGAATTATTATATAACCAATGCTCGTCTCTAATAGAGATTTAAGGGTAATCTCTCTTCCCTCTGTGTGTAGCCATAGGCTACAACCCTAATGGGTCGGCATTGAATTTTTAGTTCAGGCATGAGTAGCCTAGGGTTTTCTGTCTCGTCCTTTAACAGCAGATGTCAAGTTTTGGGATTCAATCAGAACCTCAGAGTATTTAGTCTTGTGCGGCAGTCAGCCGGCAGGGTGAATAGTCATTCCCCTGCCGGCTAGGCTGCCGACATAGGAGACTAGCCCTCCCTAGGCTACACCTGAAGTGGTTGTATGATGCTGCCACCTTCTCCCTGTAGCCTAGTAGACTAGTCCTTTGCTCGCAGAACCTAGGCTGAAGAGTAGTATAATTCTGAGACCTAGGATGGCGCGACACTGGAATTCTGTTTCTCCCTTGTTGAGAGGAGGCGGCACTGCTGCCGTCCCCTTAACTGTATTGGCACACCCTAGGCTGGAGAATAGAAGATTTTCCTGTCACCTTGGATGGCGCCGATACTGAAACAGAGTTTCTTCAAGGTGTTTAGGTCCGGCAACAATGCCGGCTCCTACCACACCTCATATAGGACCCTTCCCCCCCCCCCCCCTCTGTTCTTTTATGATGGCCGAGGCATTATCTTTCTTGAGCCGGCGTCCTGCAACCTTACCATTGCCGTTGGGTTGCCGGGACCGGCCAGACTCCCTCTCTACAGCCGTTGTCCGGCTGCGTGCGGCTATGCGAGCTGCAGGCATCCATGACAACTGCCGGCGGCCATGTTGGATGCCGGCGAACATGTGTCTTACAAACTGTCGGCGGCGATGCATGCTGCTGGTAGCCATATCATTTGTCGGCAGCCTGCTGGCAGCCATGATGGCTGTAAGTGGGAAGTCCCTTCTGTCACCAAGGTTCTTCAGTTTTCCCTTGGACTGCTAGCCACATGTTCTATTGTCGGGGTACCGCCGGCCAGGCAGGCCCAGATAGGTGATTACTCAGCCGGCAGCACGCCGACTGTACTAGTGCTACCGGCCTAGCCTCCCAGCAGTGTATCGGCGGGTTCTTGCCAGCGATAGTACTGTGGCTGGATGGAAGCCTGAATGTTATATTCTCCCCTTCCATTTGAACCTTCTTTCAGGAGAAAGGCAGTAAAATTAGACTTTACATCCTTAATAGCTGTACAGTATACATACAAAGTAATAGGTACCCTTCACTCCAAGCTATCTCTCTCTCTTTTAGCTAGCATGCTGGATGTGCCGGCAAGAACTAGCTATGCGGGCGACATGCCGGCTGAGCTACAGTATATGTTTATACAGGTAGTCATATATATATATATATATATATAACGGATTTTGAGCGAAGCGAAAAATCTATTTTTGGGTGAGATAGCCATGGCGTCCTGATGGAAGGTTCCTTTTTGGTAGCTTCCTTGGGTAAATAACTACTAAGATATTCCCAGAGAATTTAACCACAGGTTATCACAGAATTCTAACTTCTGGAGCGAGTATCCTAAAGGTTTCCCTTTTAAGACATCGTATATCAACTGGGGACGCATGTATTAACGCGCCACATAGCTATCTACACCCCGAACAGAGTTAATGCTTCGGTGTGTAAGGGCTGAGAATAGCTGGGAGCCGTTCCATAGCTAATCTCATCCGTGGCTACTTCTGGTACTCGAGACGTAAACAAACGGGCGCCATTGCTTAAATGACGTCACGACCGTCTTCATCCTGAAGCCAGTTGCTTGCCGATCACCATGATACAGCAGAGCAGGGTGGGACCTAAAAACTGGACGAAGTAGCAGGGAGGGTCCATCAGGACGCCATGGCTATCTCACCCAAAAATAGATTTTTCGCTTCGCTCAAAATCCGTTTTTTGGGCTCAAGCCATGGCGTCCTGATGGAAGAATACCAGAGAATCAATGTATCGTGGTAGATTTTCCCCTATTAGTAAGTGCCAAGGGCTTTGACAAAATAGCATAGTAATCTTAGTAAAGAACCGTAGGGAAGAATCTTCCTGCCCCCCTTGGCAGTGAAGTTCCCACGGGCCATGCCGACGTCAAAGTGGTATTGAAGGGCTATTCACCCTGATAGAAGAATTTGAAGAACTTGGAGACGAAGCTGAATGTTTGGCATTCGTATAGGAACATTCTGAAAAGCAGACCAGTGGTGGTTGGACACTGTGTGCTGAGAAGGTTGGTTTCATCTCCAGGGTATGAAGAGTAAGTATCTTAATTTCTCCATGAACCATAAGGAAAAGGGGATAATAAAACTATGACAGGCATGTATTTCATAGTAAGTAGGAGCTGATTGAGACGCACAGGTAATAAAATAGAAATTTTATTTCACAAATGCAGAAATTAAATGAATTGCAGCAATAAGTAAAGTTCATTTACAGTAATTATAATGTACATAGTAATAAAGACTTGCTCTTGAATCTGAAAAGGAATTTCAAATTTATTAGTAGGCACTCGTTCTCGAGGAACGTTAGTCTTTGATTAAAACACATCATGCTCAGGGCATGCGGCACTTGTGTGACGACTATGACATTTCACCTGGGATAAGAACAGTTATAAAAGCACTAAGTATTTTCGACATCACTATGTATCGCTCGAGGGTCAACATAGGCACCCGAAGAGTTAGAGTCCCAAGTAACTCACTGTTCTATGCAGAGTTAGGTGCAGGTTTCATAACACTACCTGCGGCTACCACAAAATGTTTGACTTCGTGCACTTGTTTCGCATAATGTTTAAAGAAAACGAGCGAGGACTTCCAGCCTGTGAAGCTTTTAAGGCTTTCAAAGTCCATACTCTGAAAGAAATTCAGAGATGATGCAACTTTCCTAGGATCATGACCGGCGGGTGTACTGTCAGGATCCGCTCTGCGAATGAAGTAGGTGATTTTCGCTCTTAATTGTTTCAGTGACAGGTCGCTGCCCGATGTTTCTCCTTTGAAGAGTTGGCCTCCACCAAAGTTCGAAGTTCTGCGAAGATAGACCTTGAGGCTCTCTACTGGGCATAAAGAGACATCTTCCTTCAGGGGGCATATTCTCCAGGGGCCCCATCTTTTGGTGGGTAATTCATTTTTGGCGTGAAACGTCGGATCAGGGGAGAGGGTAATATCTCCTGTATCAGTAAACAGGATGTGACCCTCTTCTCTTGATAATGCCACTATTTCGCTGACTCGGGCTCCCGAAGCAAGAGCAAAGAGAAATATAACTTTCTGAGTCAGATCCTTGAGAGGGCATGAATCATTATCCAAGTTGGAGGCGAAATGGAGCACCTTGTCTAATGACCAGGAGATCGGTTTCGGTGGGGGTGCTGGGCGTAGACGAGCACATGCTTTCGGTAGTTTATTGAAGATGTCGCTGGACAGATCAATTTGGAAGGCATACAGAATTGGTCTGGTCAAGGCCGATTTGCAGGTTGAAATCGTATTGGCTGCTAATCCTTGTCCATGAAGGTGAATGAAGAAGGACATGCAGAAATCAATTGTGATTTCTTTAGGATTTTTTGTCTTGACGAAAGAGACCCATTTTCTCCAGGATGATTCGTATTGCCGTCTTGTGGATTCGGTCTTGTATTCCTCGAGGAAGTCTAGACTTTTCTTCGAGATCCCAAACCTCTTCTTTGCGGCTAGGGAGAGAAAATCATGAGATGAAGGTCCTTGATTTTCGATGATGAAGCGAAGACAGTCGACTTCTGTACTTGTTGGGAGAGAACTGGGCCCGGGAGAGGGATCAGCTTGGGCTGCAGCTCCAGGACCAGGGGGTACCAGTTGCTCCGGGGCCACTTGGGAGCCACTAGGGCCGCTGTCCCTTTGAAGGTTCTCAGTTTGGAGAGGACTTTCAGCAGAAGGTTGGTGGGAGGGAACACGTAGATCTTGGACCATCTGTTCCAGTCCAGTGACATGGCATCCACTGCTTCTGCCTTGGGGTCCTCGTACGGGGCCACATACCGAGGAAGTTGATTGTTGTCGCTCGTTGCGAAGAGATCTATCTGAAGTTCTGGGACTTGGTGAGAGATGAAGGAGAATGATCTTGCGTCTAGAGACCATTCCGACTCTATCGGGTTTGTTCGAGATAGAGCATCCGCTGTCACGTTGCGGAATCCTTGTAGGTGAACTGCAGACAGGTGCCACTTCTTCTTCTCTGCCAGACGGAAGATTGGGAGAAGCACCTGATTTATCTGGGGCAATCTTGAGCCTTGGAAATTGAGACATCGGACTACCACCGAGTTGTCTAGGGTTAGACGAATGTGGATCGAGGGAGGCGGGGATAGTTTCTTCAGAGTTAGAAGGACCGCCATGGCCTCCAAGATGTTGATGTGGAACGTCTTGAACAGGGGAGACCAGGTGCCTTGAGCCTGTTTTTGGTGGGAGTGACCTCCCCAACCCTCCAGCGAAGCGTCCGTGTGGATGTTGAGTGATGGAGGTGGGTGTTGAAGAGGAATGGACCTTTTCAGGGCCTTTGCTTCCGACCACGGCTTGAGGAGAAGTCGAAGTCTGTTTGGGAGCCGTCTCTTGAGGTCTCTTCGAGCGATGGATGCAGAACGTCTCCAGACTCCCGCGGCATCCTTTAGCTGTGCACGAAGCACTGGGTTTGTTACTGAGGCGAACTGTAGAGAGCCTAGAACTCGTTCCTGCTGGCGTCTTGAAATCCGTTTGGATTTTAGTAGTCGCTTGACAGACCCTGCTATTTCCTTCCTTTTCTTCTGGGGGATGGAAAGGCAGTGTGACTGAAGGTTCCATTGGATTCCTAACCACTGGAACTTCTGAGCTGGAGAGAGGCGAGATTTCTTCTCGTTTATCTTGAATCCCAGGTGTTCTAGGTACTGGGTGACTTTGTTGCAGGATTTTACACAATCCTCGGGCGATGGAACCCAAACTAGCCAGTCGTCGAGGTAGGCCATCACCTAGACGTTTCGGAGGCGGAGCTGTTGTACTATGGCGTCCGCCAGCTTTGTGAAGATCCGAGGGGCCACATTGAGGCCGAAGGGCATGGCCCTGAAGGCGTAGCTTTTCCTTTGGAGTCGAAATCCTAGGTAGGAGGAAGCGTGATGGTTCATTGGAACGTGCCAGTAGGCATCAGCCAGGTCTATGGAGACCGTGTAGGAACCTTGAGGCAGAAGGGTCCTTATTTGTTGAAGAGTCAGCATCTTGAACTTGTCGTTCGCTATGAACTTGTTGAGGGGGGATAAGTCCAGAATGACTCTGAGTTTGTCGGAGTCTTTCTTGGGGACACAAAACAGTCTTCCTTGGAACCTGGTGGACTTTACCTTCCTTATCACCTTCTTGTTCAAGAGATCTAGGACATATTCTTCCAGAAGGGGGGTTGATTGTTGGAAGAACTGCTGGAATGTTGGGGGTGGTTGAGTCCAACTCCAGCCTAGACCCTTCTTGACGATGCTGTGTCCCCAGGGATCGAAGGTCCAACGATCCTGGAATTGGCGGAGTCTTCCTCTCACCGGAAGCACTTCATTGCTTCTGGTGTCCCGAGGGCTTGCTGCCTCGGCCGCTAGCTCCCTTTCCTCCTCTGCCTCTGGAGGGACGGCGAGACGCGTCTCTGCCTGCACCTCTGTTTGGGACGAAAGGTAGTCGTCTGTTGCTCGAAAGCAGGGGTGAAGACCGGTGACTGTGACAACACCGGTTGGGTGACCAGTTGAAAGGTCTGTTGTGGCTGAGCTGCCACTTGGGAGGTAGCGGGTCCCGGAAACTGACGTCTTGTTTGATGTTGCTGGGGTTTCTGTTTTGAGGCTTTCCTCTTAGGTTGAGGTCCGTCGTCCTGAGAGGGTTTTCTCTTCTTTGACATGCCCCATTTGTGGAGAAGGTTCCTATTCTCCGTGGCGGCTTTGTCAGTGATCTCCTTCACAAGGTCAGAAGGAAAGAGGTGTTTGCCCCAGATGTTGGAGGAAATCAGCCTCCGGGGTTCGTGTTTCACAGTGGCATCTGCGAACACGAATTCACGACAGGCTCTCCGAGCCTTCATGAAGTGGTACAAGTCCTTCATCAGGGTTGCCATATGGGATTTGGCAAGTACCATGTAGTGGTCTGGTACTCTGGTGTCACAGGCCATAATTTCAAGTTGGACTTGGTGGGACATGGATGCTGCGAGCCTCTCCTTCGTATCTTGTTCCCGACGAAGGAGGTGATCGTTGAGCTTCGGGAGGTCTTCATTAAACTGACGTCCGGCGACGTCAGGATCTAGCTTTCCCACGACGAAAGTATGCTGGATGTCCTTCCAGTGTCGAGCGTCAGTGGGAGTAACTATGGAGAAGGGTCTGCACTCCTCCAGTGCAGGGCAGGCTTTCCCCTCTTCCACAGCTTTAAGGCACGCAGCGAAGGCCTTTTCCATGAGTGGAAGTACCGCATCTTCAGGTGCGACGTAGGTAGGGTGCTTCTTGCTCAGGGCCGGAAGCTTAGAGCAGGTAAAACCCCTACTCTTGAACGTGTTGGCTAGCATAGCCTGGGCCTTCGCGAGATCGAACACTATCTCTTCTTTCGGTTCGGTCTCTTCTTTAGAGGCAGGTTCAGAGCGAAGTCGGACGTAACAGTCCGGGTAGGCCTCAAAATTGGGGAAGAATTCCACATCTTCCAGGGGGACCGAGCCGATCTTGTCGCTGACAAAGATTCTGCCGGTCGCTATCACCATATGCTCAGCCTACCTCCATGGGTTGGCATGAGAGCAAGCGGGGAGATCCTTAACCGAGATCTTCTTCGGTTCTTTGGATCCTATCATGGACCTGATGAACTCTTGATTCTCCTTTAACTTGTCGTCCATGACGGCTTTAATCAACCGGAGCATTTCCTGAGTGGATGATGAGGGTTCCGGGGTCGTGGAGGTAGACGGGAGAGACACTTCCGTCGGTGTAGGAGTAGGGGCGGAGATGGAAGGAGGAGCGACCTCTTGCTCCGACTCGGCGTATTCCACCTGGTCTTCTTCATCTTCAGCTCCTTGAGCCATGAGGGTCTTCTCCGTACCCTCCGAGACATCCGACATGTGTTCGTCATCATCGGAATCTAGTCGGCAATCGTGCATGGACTGGGCCATGACTACATCAGGTTCCACCGTAATTTGGACAGTGGGGATCAAATCCTTGGGCGCCACAGAATCAGGGGAGGCCTTTGGGAACAGAAGTGACCTCAATTCTTCAGTGGCCAGGTACGGTCCGGTGGCATTCTTCTGGAAGCCACGCACCCATTTGCGTAGCTTCTCTAGAGCAATGTCCCTGATCTCCGCTGAGGGAGAGTTATGGAAGCCATCAGCTATGTGAGCCTGGCAGACCGTACAGTTCAGCGGGTCCCAGAATTTCAAATCCCCTTTCTTGTTAGCACAAGGGGCGTGAGTCCTGCAAGCCGTATGCCCGTAGAAGTGCGGGCGTTTCAAAGCGCAGAAGTCGAAGTCACACTTCCTCTGCTCCTCCTGTGGAAGAAAGAGAAAATGAGTATGGGGGGAGTCATAAGAATGGCTCTTAATCTAAGTTAATATTAATCATTAATTTTTAACTTAATGAAGGGTGTGATGCATAGAGATTGAAGTAGTAAAGAAAACATACTCCATGCATCCCGCCCGGCTGGCTACCGCAAGCTTTATCCTTGGATAATCCGAGATGGCCGAAGGCACAGGATAGTATTCCTTAGAAGTCCATAGGGCAATGGAATTCCATGGAAAATGCCAAGGATAAGTTTGGGACCGAGGCCACTCAGTCCCAAATTAGGGGGCTAACAGGTCCCTTAGGGTAACTGCTTCCGGCAACCAGCCGCTCTAAGATACACGCAGCATGCTGGAATTTTGAAGAATGTAAAGAGACAGCATGATTACTAATAGAACAGTACCAAGGCACTGATCTAAGAGCGTAAACAGGCCATCTGTTTGCAGTGTAGGGCTATCAGTATTCATATGATAGCTAGTAGAAGGGGGTGCAAGTAGTCTTGACGCCTCCGGGGGGTTCCGGCAGACCTCCGGCACGCCGGAGGCCGCTCCAGCAGAGTTTCTGGCATTAGAACAGACAATATATAAGTCAAGAGTAATACCAGGGTGGCGGCCGCTGGCACAACGGCGGCACGCCGGCAGAGGAGTGGCGGCTCCGGCAGTCGGAGGATGCCGGATTGGTGACTGGGACAAGGATGGTTATAGCGGAACCAGGTTGCCGGCAGTGGATGCCGGCACTCCGGTGGCCGACCGGCAGGCGGACGGCGAAGCTAGGAGGAAGGAGGAGAGCCATCGGCAGGAGCCGGCGGCGGTCGGCAGTCCCCCCGGCACGCGGGGGGCTGGCGGCATGAGGGTAAGGGGAGAGTCACCAAGGTAGGAGGTGGGTATCGCCGACAGTGGAGGCGGCAAGGGACCGGCACCCGGATAGTGAGAGAGACAGGGGGAGGGATGTAAGAAGTCCAGTCATGGACTCCCAGACATCCCCCCCTGAGAGGGTGTACCCATGATAGAGGCTGGCTCTATTACCCAGAAGCAGGGGTCTCAGAGGACCGGGAGCTAGGGTAGCCCAAGGGAGGGCTAGGGGACACCCAAAGAGGGGGAGACCTCTACATACAGAACACATCCAGTGGCTAACCCCATAGGACACTATGAAGGGTATATGTACCAGAGCGGACTGCACATAGAAGCTCAAGGTAGCCCTATCACTCCACCCTAAGGAGGAGTTGTAGGACAGGGGACAGATGGGTATAGACTAACCTAAGTGTAGGCTAGGCTATACAAGAGATAGGTGGGGAGGGGAGAAGAGAAGAGTCTTCCATGGAAGGGGTTCTGTACCAGAGCGGCCACTAGGGAAAGGGAGGACACTCCCTAACCTAAGATAAGGCAGCCTGGCTGAAACGGTGCATATGTACAGTTTCAGCAGGGGACAGAATAACCTTTCCAAAACCTAACCTAGAGCAGGGCTAAGAGCCCTGAACTAGGAAAGATAGAAGACATATCGCTATCGCAGGGCAGTCATAGACTAGTCCTAGCCATAGAGGAAGGGCTAGCCGTTCCTCACTCTCGGACGCAACCCTAAGGGGGGTTCATTCCCTTAGGGAGGACTGAGAGGCGATAATATACTCCGTTAGGCGCTTGATCCCTTTACTTAGTAAGGGAATCAAGGCTAAACAGAGGGAATGCCAAGGGCAGGGGGATGAAGGAAGCATATAGTGGTCCTACAAGTAGGTTAGGTTAGGAAGGGACACTAACTAACCTATCCCCTATATGGTCCCTGAAGGCAAAAAACACTTGCATCACAGTCGAAAGTATTGTAAAATAATGCCACTATCTTCATAACTTAGCCTAGGATCACTAATAAAATCATGCATGAACACTGATATATAGGCGCTCTGGCCTGGGGGCTATAGTAGCCAACTGGTATGAGGTCAATCGATGACCGATAAAAAGCGTCAAAACACGATATAAAAGTTCCTAGCTATGAAGACTAAATAAACTAATGTTATCGATTAGTAAATGAGGCCGGTAGCGTTGTTGTGGCTAACTAAATAAGGCATGCATAACAACAACGACGCCATAAAATGGCGGGTCCAGTAGAGGCACAGCTCTGCAACAAAACAACAAATATCTCGGAAAGTAATATTTACTTTACGGTCAGAGCTTAACTAAACAATACTGGAACCTTGTACTCAACTTTCCAAAAGAAGGCGAGGCCGAAGGTAGCGACATAACGTAGATGCAAAGCGATAAGTAAGGCACAGGGAAAATCCGTCTAAGTAGGGCGAGCTACTGAACAAAGGATGAAGACGGTCGTGACGTCATTTAAGCAATGGCGCCCGTTTGTTTACGTCTCGAGTACCAGAAGTAGCCACGGATGAAATTAGCTATGGAACAGCTCCCAGCTATTCTCAGCCCTTACACACCGAAGCATTAACTCTGTTCGGGGCATAGATAGCTATGTGGCGCGTTAATACATGCGTCCCCTGTTGATATACGATGTCTTAAAAGGGAAACCTTTAGGATACTCGCTCCAGAAGTTAGAATTCTGTGATAACCTGTGGTTAAATTCTCTGGGAATATCTTAGTAGTTATTTACCCAAGGAAGCTACCAAAAAGGAACCTTCCATCAGGACGCCATGGCTTGAGCCCAAAAATATATATATATATATATATATATATATATATATATATATATATATATATATATATATATATATATATATATATATATATATATATATATATATATATATAGAAGGAAATCAGCAAAATTATTTATGAATATATATATTCATATGTTTATCTTTCTATCTACGGTCGCCCTTTGTGTCAATAGCCGCAGGAGGAGATGAAATGAGTCTGGATATATATATATATATATATATATATATATATATATATATATATATATATATATATATATATATATATATATATCCATCTATTTATCTATCTATGTATATATATATATATATCCATCTATCTATCTATCTATCTATATATATATATATATATATATATATATATATATATATATATATATATATATATATATCCATCTATCTATGTAAATATATATATATATATATATATATATATATATATATATATATATATATATATATATATATATATCCATCTATCTATGTAAATATATATATATATATATATATACATACATAGATAGATAGATGGATATATATAATTACAAAGATAGATATATATATATATATATATATATATATATATATATATATATATATATACATAGATAGATAGATGGATATATATATATATATATATATATATATATATATATATATATATATATATATATATATATATATATATATATATATATATATATATATATATCCATTTATCTATCTATATATCTATCTATCTATATATATATATATATATATATATATATATATATATATATATATATATATATATATATATATATATATATATATATATATATATATATATATATGCACACACCCCACATTATCTCTTCACGTTAAACAAATGGACCGAAACAAGAACGAAATTATTTTTCAGGCAAAGTAATTCAAGAAGGATCCCTTGTTAAATTAGAGAACAGAACCTCCAGGGAATCGAATCAGAGGCTCAAAGCAGTCTTTGTATCTTCCAAATAAGAGTCCAGCCTTTTAGAGTTTCTCTTTTTATTCATCCTATTCTTTGTTTCTCTCCGAATAAGAAAAAGTAAATTTCTTTCTGTTGGGTAAAACAAGAAAACGTTCGTTTACGAAAGCAATTCCTGTTGGGCATTGAATGAGGTTCACTTCCAGGTGAGGAATTCTTAGTTGGTAAGAGAGAGAGAGAGAGAGAGAGAGAGAGAGAGAGAGAGAGAGAGAGAGGAGAGAGAGAGAGAGAGAGAGATGGTCTATTCAGTATGAATCTTAACATACATGACATGTGGTTTGGCCTAGAAAATAAGCTTGTTGCATATGCAGATGATGCTACTCTCTTTGCATCAATTCCATCCCCTGAATATAGATCTGGGGTTGGTGAATCCCTTAATAGAGATTTAGCTAAAATTAGTGCATGGTGCAAATTATGGCGTATGAAGTTGAATCCTAACAAAACTCAAAGTATGATTGTAAGTAGGTCAAGGACGGTGGCTCCTCAACATCCGGTTCTTAGTATTGATAATGTTTCTTTAAATTTGTATGACTCATTCAAAATTCTAGGTGTGATTCTGGACAGTAAATTTACTTTTGAGAAACATATAAGGTCTAGGTCTTCTTCAATTGGTGATCAATCTATTCTGAAGAAGTGTTTTAATTCTTTCATTCTACCTTGTTTTGAGTATTGTTCTCCTGTCTGGTCTTCAGCTGCTGATTCTCATCTTAATTTGTTATACAGAAACTTACGGTCTATTAAATTTCTTATTCCTGATCTAGATATTAATCTCTGGCACCGCCGTTCAATTAGTTCATGTTGTATGTTGCATAAGATTTTTCATAACTCTGACCATCCTTTACATTCAGATCTCCCAGGACAATTCTATCCTGTTTGTAATACTAGGCAGGCAGTTAATTCTAATAGCCAGGCTTTCTCCATCACGAGGCTCAATACTACGCAGTACTCTAGAAATTTTATTCCTGCTGTTACCAAGTTGTGGAATGATCTTCCTAATCGGTTTGTTGAATCAGTAGAACTTCAAAAGTTCAAAGTTGGAGCAAATGCTTTTTTGTTGACCAGGACATGAGTCTTTTTATAGTTTATATAAGACATATTTGTTTTTGACCTTGTTAATAGTTTATATATGACATATCTCTTTTGACATTACTTTTTTAGAATTATTTATTGTTAATTAGTTCTCTTCAGTTATTTATTTCCTTATTTCCTTTCCTAACTGGGCAATATTTCCCTATTGGAACCCCCGGGCTTATAGCATCTTGCTTTTCAAATTAGGGTGGTAGCTTGGATAGTAATAATAATAATAATAATAATAATAA
>NC_090753.1:56453117-56455617 GCF_036898095.1 Palaemon carinicauda
GTTGTACCAGAAAGGGTTTCTTTTATGGTTAAATTATATTCCTTTTCATTTGAAGCTTAAACTCTCTGAGCAAAAGTTTTAAGCTGAGTATAGCTATTCTAAGTAACATCTGATATGCTACGCTTCCAAAGATGATAGGCCTCCTGCTCCTCCAGATAAGCACGTCGACAATCAACGTTGAACAAAAGTTTGTCTTTTACTCGGTACTCTAGCACACGCGAAGGGATACGACTATCAATTATATTGACTATATTCTCATCCAAAGGAACAACAGGATCAACACTATTATACAATTGTGACCAATTCAGTCCCCCAAAATAACTGAAAATGTCATTCCAGTCTGCTTGAGATTTTATATAAATCTTACACGAGTATGACACATCAGGGCCAGGCTGCTCAGTCCCTACTACCAATGAAATCGAAGCATGATCAAATGTCCCAATTGGAGAACCAACCTTACTTGTTATAATTCCAGGGGAGTCGGTGTATACGAGATCCAAGCAGTTACCAGACCTGTGAGTAGCTTCATTTATGATTTGCTCACGGCCTGATTCAGAGGCGAAGTCCAAAGATCTTAAGCCATGGTGATCAGTAGGAGGAAAAGAATTTAACTACTCCCGTGGTGAGCATTGAAATTACCAACAAAAACAAAAGAAGCCTTTCTATCATCTTCTTGTATCTTAATCATAATGGTAAGAAGACAAAAATAGAATCATCCCTGTCTGGATTCATGTAGAGTGGACACAAACTTTTATTACCTGAATCTCATGACATATGCATTCAAAGCAGGATACTCAGTCCTAATATATACCGCCATTTCCTGGCTCTAGGAATGGCATCCGTTTCAAAATGATTGGCTTATTAGAACCAGTTATGAGGAGCGCAGATGAATGCCTCATATTAGAAACAAAATTTGCAGAGCACAAAAGAATATCATACTCTCTGGACGCAACTGTAAGGTCTGGAATATTTGCATGAACACCACGAATATTGCATTAGAGTAGACGACACTTACGAAGTCTATGAAGTACTGGACCTGAATTTCCCCTAATATCTCCAGTCAGGATAAGAATTAAGGGCAATAAAAAGATGCATTATACTTAAAAACTAAATTAACAATAAGGATAACAAATGCATGTACAGAAATAATAAATAAATTGATTGATAAAATCCACAAAACTATAGATAAAAGGTCCGAAAAACTGGTCAACATGGCGGAGACGATACACCATGCAAGGCTAAATACCCTCCAGGATAGCCACTTCAATTGAAGGGAGGACAGTAAAGAGGGTTTTAAAAAGATAAAGAAGCAGATAAGGAAAACAAGCCTCTTGATATCCCCCAGGCATCCACGGTCGTTCTATTAAGCCTACTCAACACACCTCTTGAAAAAACAAGAGGAAGAAAAAAATAAGATACAATAGTATGCCCGAATGTACCCTCAAGCAAGAGACCTCTATAGGTAGACTGGAATAAGTATAAGCTAGGGTCATCAAGCTGGTTCCAAAACCACATCAATTTGGATATAGACGGAGGATGGAACGTTTGAACTTATTTGATCTACAAACTCGGCGACTAAGGGGACAGTGAATAGAGACATTCAAAATTCTTAAAGGAATAACAAATGTACATTACAACAATCTAGTCACGCTTAGCATAAATCAACAAAGAGGTAAAGAATAAAAACTGGAATTGAAAAGATACAACACTCAGTGTGGTAATTTCTTTACCTAAAAAACAGGAAATACATGGAACAGACATTTAGTGGATGTAGTAAACAATAACACGATAAACGAGTTCAAGAATAAGTTAGACAAGCTCATAAAAATTCTCTAAACGTTTAAAGTAAATTGCTCTAACCGAGAGCAAATGGAGTCTCCTTGGATGGAGCCCCCCCCCTCTCTCTCTCTCTCTCCAAACAAACAACACATATACATACACACTCACCGCCCCCACACGCGCGTGCACACACACACACACACACACACACACACACACACACACATATATATATATATATATAATATATATATATATATATATATATATATATAATAGATAAAAAGACTAGTTGCGCTAGGTGACTTAGGTGCGAAAGTAGATAAAAAAGAATGGTAGTGCTAGGTGACTTAGATGTGAAAGTAGAAAAAAAATAAATAAGAATTCTTAGGCAAATGGATTGTTGCATATATAATGCATTCGTCAATTTATTCTAATCACAACAATAGTCCTGTATCTGATACTGATAGTGATGGGCACGAAACACTATCACCCTAAAAATTATTTACGAAATTATAAAAGATTGGAAGAAGAAAAAAGCAATTTGTCACCGTGAAGACAACATCAAACAAACTCTTACAGGAAGAGTGAGCCGGTTTATTTGCATATCGCTTTTACCAAGAGAGAGAGAGAGTGAGAGAGAGAGAGAGAGAGAGAGAGAGAGAGAGAGAGAAGAGAGAGAGAGAGAGAGGAGAGAGAGAGAGCATCGGGTTCCTCTTGC
>NC_090753.1:56465617-56473117 GCF_036898095.1 Palaemon carinicauda
GCACACACACACACACACACACACACACACACACACACACACACACACTCACTCACTCACTCACTCACTCCCCATCATGTCAAACATTCCCTGAAATGCATTCGAATTCGTAATGGATAAATGAGAAGAGAAGCAAATGGCAAATGATCAGGATAAATTTATGCAAACGAATATTGCTGCAGACAAGATGCCTCTAATGACGCTACAAAAACGGAAGGGGAAAAGGAAGACCAGAATAAATGTCTTGAATCTTCCAAAGAATCCTCGAAGCAATTGATAATCCTCGGAGCAGTTAGGAATTCTCGAAGCAGTTGGGAATCCTAAGAGCAGTTTGGAATCTTTGGAGCAGTTGGGAATTCTCGAAGCAGTTGGGAATCCTAAGAGCAGTTTGGAATGTTCGGAGCAGTTGGGAATTCACGAAGCATTTGGGAATCCTAAGAGCAGTTTGGAATCTTCGGAGCAGTTGGAAGTCATTCACCAAATGAAGACTGACTCGCTTCAGGAATTATACACCAGAAATTTATCCAATAAACTTTTACATAAAACAGTAATGAAATGGATAATTAATCCTCCATTATCTGGGTGGCGCCTGTGGGGGAGGTTAAAGGGGACTAGTAATAGTCCCTGCTGGTTTATGGTCGCCCGAGGAGAATGATGTAGATCGTCTCAGTGGAGACTAAAACCCGCAACTTCAACTTTTAAAAGCGGTACTCAGCTCAGGTAAAAAATAGGCCCTCAGGCTGTACCTCTAAGCAGGTGCAACGCCACTAGTTCATCTCACGCTCAGACACTAAGCAAGCAAAATGCCCCGAGTGACCACCAAGACGAGAAAAGGGAAACATTACTTTCTATACCTAAAAGACATTTGGAAAGATCTTCGATTACACATTTGTTCTAGTTAAAATGGTGAAGCAGTTTCAAAATGTGCAGACGAGGAGGACCAAGAAACAAGAAACAGAAGCTAAAGATTAATTCATTATGAAAAAGCAGAGAATTGTCTCATGATTATAGAAATCCATCTATGTGAAAGCGATTGCCCGTAGAACACTGAGGAATTGACATGTACCAAGTTAATGGGGAATTGACATGCACCAAGGTAATGGAAAATTGACATGTAAAAATTTAATGGGGAATTGACATGAACCAAATTAATTGGGAATTTACATATACTAAATTAATGGAGAATTGACATGTACCAAGATAATGGGGGAACTGACTTGTGCCAAGTTAATGCGGAATTGACTTGTGCCAAACTCATGGGAAATTGACATGTGCCAAGCTAATGGGGAATTGCATGAACCAAGTTAATAGGGAACTGACATGAACCCAGTTAAGGAATTAACATGTACCAGGTTAAAGGAAAATTGACATGTACCAAGTTAATGGAGGAACTGACAGGTGCCAAGGTAATGCAGAACTGACATGAACCAAGTTATTGGGAAATTGACATGTGCCAAGTTAATGGGGAATTGATATGTAACAAGTTAATGAGGAATTTACATGAACCAAATTACTGGGGAATTAACATGTACCAAATTAATGGAGAAATCACATGTACCAAGTTAATGGGGAATTGACATGTACCTATTAAATGGAGAATTGACATAAACCAAGTTAATGGGGAATTGACATGGACCAAGTTAATGCAGAATTGACATGAACTAAGTTCTTACGGAATTGACATGAACCAAATTAATGGGGGAATTGACACGAACCAAGTAAGTGGGGAATTGACATGTACCAAATTAGTGGTGAATTGACAGGAACCATGTTACTGGGGAATTGACAAGGACCAAGTTAATGGAGAATTAACATGAAGCAAGTTAATGGGGAATTGACATGTACCAAGTTAATGGATAATTGACATGAAACAGTTAATGGGAAAATGACATGCAGTTTCCTTTGATGCAGGTCTTCTGAAAGCTACTAAACTTTAATATATTTATTTTTCTGGTTTTGATTTAATATTCTTTTAGTCTTTATTTATAATAAACGATATCGGCGTAAATGATTTTCGATGTCAGGATGCCAGAGAACTTCAAATCATTCACTCATTCATTCATTAAAAAACTGACTTAACAAACCGCCAGACAGACCAGAAAATTTAACTGCATTCATATCCCTTAATGATATTATAACACAGTGTACCTTGCAGGGCTAACTGTAGGAAATACCAAGGGATTTGCCATTGGTTTTCGCATTTTATTATTTTCTGCTTTGCTCTCTAACTCTCTTAACTGAATGCTGTTAATAATAATAATAATAATAATAATAATAATAATAATAATAATAATAATAATAATAATAATAATAATAACAAAAATAATAACAACAACAACAACAACAATAATAATAATAATAATAATAATAATAATAATAATAATAATAATAATAATAATAATAAAAATAATATTACAAGTGCTGATAAACGTTAAGAGTAATGCATAAAGCAAAAATCCTCACAACACATTCTATTGCAAAAGAAATTCTCAAAAGGTCAAGTGTATGAGAAAGTTTTGCTGAAGATTTGACGAAATTGTTCCCAACCTCCCGACTTCTTGTCTCTTTACATTTTACATTTCGAAAGAAATTCTCTTCATTTTTCACCAGTAGAAAATAGTGCATGATAAAACAGTGAAGATGAATCCCTTCATTTGGTTCAACGTCGCTTTTTCTATGTTGTCTTTTTTTTTTCAGGAACGTTTTTGAATTAATTATTCAATCTCGTCACAACGTTTTTGTCTGGAATCTCACGTTTTACAATCTAGGTTGACTGGAGACATTGGAATTAGCTGGTTCAAAGTTTCATCACAATTTTTTTCCCAGTATATTGTGAAATGTTTTGAAATACTATTTTTATCGGAAATATGTTAATATTTAATTTTTATATACAAAATACTTATGTATGTATGTATGTATGTATGTGTATATATATATATATATATATATATATATATATATATATATATATATATATATATATATATATATATATATATAGACATATATATTATATATATATAAATATATATATATATATATATATATATATATATATATATATATATATATATATATTAATATATATCTATTTATATATACAGGGTGTTTAAATTTTTTTAATATCATTTCGCAATAACTTAACTTGGCTAGATCCCGTTCAAATGACTTGAAATGTTAATAGCATATGTAAAAACACTGCGAAATTTCATGTTTAATGTTTGATATCTTCATCATTACAGGTATAGAAATGCCATTCACTTTTTTCAATTCTTGATAAATGGCTTCTCTCTCTCTCTCTCTCTCTCTCTCTCTCTCTCTCTCTCTCTCTCTCTCTCTCTCTCTCTCTCTCTCTCTCTCTCTCTCTCTCTCTCAGTCTGATTTAAACTATTATATCGTCTTAGCTTTGTATTGTATTGGAGCTATGAATTTGTACCATATGTCACACCACAGGGACTTGGGAAGCTATCCAGCATTAAATCTAATATTATCAAATGTAACCTCATGAATGATTCCTTTCTTAAGCTTGTGGTGAGGATGACAGGTACAATTGGCTTCATTAATTTCGGTGCATTCACGGGAAGTCAAGGAGACGTCTGACAGCTGTACAATTAAGCAAAAGAAAAACTGTTACCACCGCTGCATGCTGAAAACAAATTGGCTAAACTTGTAAAAACGCGATCAAAAGCCTTTTCTTTATTAATAATTTCATAAAGTGCCGTTGAGAAAATAATATCTCCTTATTCAGCACTACGTAAAATTAATAAAAAGACTTTTGATCGCGTGTTTATAAGATCAGTGACTTTGTTGTACAGGCAGTGTTGCCAAGTTTCTCTTTGGATATACAGTAAGTAGTGTTAGCTGCTACACTTTACAACTATCAGACGTCCGCTTACCGTCCCGTGAAGTGTACCGGAATTAATGAAGCCATCTGTACATATTCACCAAGATTCTTCAAGTAGGCCTTTTTACTCATGTTTAAAGTTAGATAAAAAAGTTATATAATTATTATTGATTTTATCTTAAACTTACAAGCGACATCAATGATGTTATGACACCATATAATTATCAATAAGAGATAACTCGTTTGAAGACTTAGTAAGAAATTGTTCACTTGAAGCAAATAAACAAGAATAAAAATATACAGTGACTAACACAAATAATGCTTTGTAACTAGGGTTGTTGCAAATAATAATAATAATAATAATAATAATAATAATAATAATAATAATAATAATAATAATAATAATAATAATAATAATAATAATAATAATAATATTGTTGTTCGGCTATGTGACAGCTTGAAAATCGTTTCCATCTAAATCTCGATCCACTGATGAGAATAATTTTATTATGAAGAGTAAGTATTTAGCCTGAAAATTTATTGGATATAATTAATGGCCACGCATCATAATGAACACGCACGCACACACACACTGTTATATATATATATATATATATATATATATATATATATATATATATATATATATATATATATATATTTATACATAATATATATATATATATATATATATATATATATATATATATATATATATATATATATATATATATATATATATATTATAGGAACAATGATGGGAAAACCACTAAGAGACAGAAAAAGAGCAACACGGATACGAAAGCAAACTAAAGTAGAGAATATTCTAACACCATTTAAGATAAAGAAATGAGAATGGACATTAAGAATAACAGAATGGGTCCCTAGAGAGAGTATGCTTATGACGCTGTCCGTTCAAGCAGAACACCACAGGATCTGCAAAGCATGCTTACCATTTTGCCTGAAATATCACAGGAGGTTGGGCTCAATATAAATAGAAGAAAGACAGACATGATGAGAACAGAATATGCAATGATAGGTGAAATATCATTGGAAGGAGAAAAGATCGAGGTAGAATTATTCAAATATTTAGGAACTATGATCTCTAATAAAGGATCTTTAGAATTTGAGTTTAATGAAAAATTGAAAAACGCCAATCAGATAATAGCTAGGATAAGTAAAATTTGGAAATGAAATAGCCTGAAAATGCATTTTAAAAAATCAGGTTATATATCAGTTTACTGAGATCGGTTTTAATGTATGGACACGAGTCACGGTATGACAATGAAATAATCTCCAACAGATTTTGTTGATTTGAGAACAAAGCTCTCAGTAGGATATTGGGAGGTAAATGGCAAGACAGGATTAGAAATGAAACTATAAGAGAGCAGGGTACTCTAGTGCTATCTGTGAATGAAATCATGGTGATGGGTAGATGAATATTATTTGGAAATGCTCTTCGCACTCTACAAGAGAGATTAATGTACCAAACGTTCAGCTGAGCTCCACAAGGTACTAGAAAAATTAGAAGACTCAGGCCTACATGGTTTAGGACTATGCAGCGTAAAGTCGGAGATGATGAATGGAGAAGTACTGATTTAAAAGTTCAAGATAGTGACGACTAGCGAGATCTAACCCAGGCGCTTTGCGTCGACGATGATGATATAAATATATGTATGTATATATATATATATATATATATATATATATATATATATATATATATATATATATATAATATAAATATATGTATGTGTATATATATATATATATATATATATATATATAAATATATATATATGTGTGTGTATATATATATATATATATATATATATATATATATATATATATATATATATATCAGGTCAACCTCAGCGGCACTGCCAGACGTATAACTACTACACATCTCCCAGTAATCATACTCTGGGGAGAGGGGGAACAAAAACAGGTACAATTGGAAACCAAAACTGCCATGTTGTAGTTAGGAAAGGGGGAGGAAATGGGAAGGCTGAATTAATGTGTGCGTACCTATGTAAATAGTTGGCCGTCATTTTTCACCGGTTGCGTACACATCGGCTACTATTATAAATATTCTAGTAAGGCCATATTCCATTAGGTTTACCTGACATTCTGGGACTTTTTAAAATGAAATTCTTAATGCTTTCTTTTTGTATATAGCCAGCATCCTAGGTCTCCTATTTATAGACCCTTTTAGTAGGCCTTTTAAACATCCTCTTGGGGCCCCTAAAGTCATTTTATACCACAACCTAAATAAATTTATTTTGAACTATTCTTGGTAAGAGTTTGAAATGCAAACAACACAATCTATAAAATACTATAAAGCATTTTTAGTCAGGAGATTAGTCGAATAAACATGTGACGCACAAATGCCTTAAATGATTCTGTTTAATTAAATAAAAGCGAATCAACATAAGAATTCTTTACCTGTTCTTTAAAGACTTGAAGGAAACATGAATTTACAAATGGAATCTCGTTGGGACCCAGAAATGAAATTCTAAAGTAACGAGAGAGAGAGAGAGAGAGAGAGAGAGAGAGAGAGAGAGAGAGAGAGAGAGAGAGAGAGAGAGAGAGAGAGAGAGATCCCAAGTGAGGCTTTGACCTGAGGAGAAATTCCATATTCAAGAGCACCGTGTTTTCTTCCACTAAAAAAGAGACTTCCGGAAGAAAAAAATATTTTAAAACGTCGTACTTCTGGACATGTGAAAATTTCCTTTTTTATATCTTCAAGCTTTTTCTTGTTATAAATGTGATTATTCGAAAATAAAACTGAAGTAAATTTCTTTAGATACCTTATTACTTAAATATAACTAAATACTACATCCAAATAAAAGATTTAATGAAGCCTCATGTTGTTGTTGTTGTTGTTGTTGTTGTTGTTGTTATCACTAGCCAGTTGGAAAAGGAGGATGATAGAAGCCTAAGGAACCCAAAAGAAAAAAAAAAAAAAAAAAAAACATTTTTAGGGTTGTTGTGGCATGATTGGTAACGTCTCTACTTGGTGTTTGCCAGTTGGGGGTTCAAGTCCTACTCAGTCTCGTTACTTCCTTTTCTATCTGCAACCTTACCATCCTTGTGAGCTAAGGTTGGGGTGGATTGGGGGAGCCTATAGCTCTATCTGCTGAGTCATCAGCAGCCATTGTCTGGCCTTCCTTTGTCCTAGATTGGGTGGAGAGGAGGCTTAGGCGTTGATCATATGATATATGATCAGTCTCTAGGTAGGGCATTGTCCTGCTTGATAGGGCAAAGTTACTGTCCCTTGCCTCTGCCATTCATGAGCGTACTTTAACCCCTTAAAGGTGGGAAATAAGAAAAGATAAATAATGAATAAAGAATTTAACAACGTTAAAAGACATCGGTCATATATAAACTATGAAGAGACTTATGTCAGGCTGCTCAACATAAAAACATTTGCCGAATGTTTGTACTTCTTAAATTTGCATAATTGGAGCTTTGATAACATATAAAGTTTATAACAAATCTCACCGTTTAAGTGCTTGAAATATCTCGTCTAATTATTAATGGATATCTAAATTTAATTAGCACGATGATAGTCATAAAAAACTATGATAAAGTTTTCCTTTTAATTATGGATTTATTTTTCATTATTATTTTCTTTTTACATATAACTAAGATGA
>NC_090753.1:56478117-56500617 GCF_036898095.1 Palaemon carinicauda
GTGAGTGACGGCAGATACTGGCCATAATATTATATATCACACACTGGTATGCTTTAACAGTATTTCTGATTTTATATATTGTCGTTATCGCTTTCCCCTCGCACTGATAACTTGTTTCTGTCTGTATGTGCTTGTATCAATCTGTTTGAGTTTTTGTGACCTTCTTTCACGGAAAATGAGATAAAAGCTCGCTGTTTGTTGAAATAACGTTAGTTGCAATTACGCCGTCTCTCAGTTACCACATAACTGGTGCATACGCACATTGGTGACTCCAGAGTGACCAGCTTGGTGCATACGCACAGTAGATAACGTGTATAAAAAGTGGATAGTGTCAACACATGTACAATACTGGTAAAGTAAACATTCAGTACCTTGCTTGCTTTCAATGAATCTAGTACGTGTTTACAGAGGTCAACCCAAATATTTTTCTATGGTGTACTGACGGTGTTAGGAGAGTGCTCGTGCATTTTGTATGCCAATAAAGTGATTGCATATAGGGTTGAATAGTGTTAGAGGTTTGCATGGCAAAAAAAAAAATGTGTGTGTGTATAGGCTAATATATACATACATATATATATACTGTATATACAAATGGTTGGCAAAAAAAAATGTGTGTGTGTATAGGCTAATATATACATACATATATATACTGTATATACAAATGGTTCGTGTATGTGAATATGAAATTCTAAGACAGATGGAAATGCGCGTTACAGAAAATAGCTGAAAAAAGATGCATTGACCTGATAAACAGTTCAGCCTGATTAACCAGATAAAGAATAAATCCTTATATGATTTGAAAAAAAAAATGTACACAAGAAGATCCGGAATGAATTCCATTACACCCAAATGAATTATCAAAAACTCAAAAGTTACAATACAAATAAGAATAAAAAGAAATATATATAATAAAGTAATTCTGAAATAGCTGTGGATGATTTCATAGACACATTTTGCGTATACACATATTTCAGTTAGAAGCAAGTGTGAAGGGGACAGGTTCCCTTTAATCTATACAGCCGGAAATAATGTTTTATGCATTTTGCTTATGTTAAAAAACACACGAACTTAAAAAAAACTGTTTGATACCCTTGACAGTGAAGCATTTGTTGACTGAAAAAAGTAGATATCTCTTTGAGGCTTGAAGTGAGGATGGCAGGTTCATTGGACGTGATGTGTCGTACAATGCTAGTGGCATTTTAAAATTTATTTCAGAAGCAGGTCTCCTGAAAACTACTAAACTTTTATAATTTATTTACATTTGTGGTTTTAATCCAATATTCTTTTAGTCTTTATTTATAATAACCGATATCGGTATCAATGACTTTCGATGTCAGGACGCCAGAGAACTTCAAATCATTCACTCATTCATTCATTAAAAAACTGACTTAACAAACCGCTAGACAGACCTGAAATTTTAACTGAATTCATATCTCTTAATGATATTTTCACACAGTGTACATTGCAAGGAAAACTGTAGCAACTGCCAAGGCTTTTGCTATTGTTTTTCGCATTTTTTATTATCTGCTTTGCTGTCTAACTCTCATAACTGAAGGCTGTTAATAATAATAATAATAATAATAATAATCTCCCCTATATAATAATGAGAAATAATTACAGAATCATCACACTTACGTCAGTTGTCATGTAAATACATAGTATGCTCATTCTAAAGAGACTAGAGAGAAAGATTGACGAAAAGTTGAGAGATGAACAAGCAGGAATTCGAAAAGGTAGAAGTTGTACTGACCAAATTTTCATTTCAACATATGTGGTACAGCAATGTATAGAATTTAGAAATCCACTTTTGATGGCATTTGTGGACTACGAAAAATCCTTTGATAGTGTGCACCTAATGATCACGGCCTTACGCAAACCCTATTACCTAGTTACAGTATCCCACTTACAAAGGGATATACTGTATATGTATGTATGTATGATATATATATATATATATATATATATATATATATATATATATATATATATATATATATTTATATAAGTACATACATAATTCATATATATTTATATAAATAGATACATAATTCATATATATACATAAATATATACATATATATAAATACATACATAATTTATATATAAGTTTGGACATCGTTGTCACGGAGACTTCAAACTTGGTTTATATTTAAGTGTATGAAAATCCATGTCAAATAATAAATGTTGAAGTCAAAGTTCAAGGTCAAGGTCGAGCAAAAGGTCGAGAAGTAAGCTGCCACGGCGGAGGTCTGCACTCGGCTGAATGCCCCTCTAGTTCCGTATAGAAAGGGTTTGCTATTCATTTCGTAAAGGTTTAGATTATATCAATATAACTATTTTCGGTTTTAGAATTACGTATTTTTCCACAAATTACATAAAAATCACAAATAAAGGAATTCACAATTTCACAGTTACAACCTCGATAACCCCCCCCCCTCCACCCCAAGCCAACACCCCCCCCCTCCCTTCCATTTCCACCCCCCCCCCTCCCTTCCATTTCCACCCCCCCCCCTCCCTTCCATTTCCACCCCCCCCCCCAACAACACAAGGCTGTTCCTTTTACCTCCCCAAAATTTTCCAACAAAAGCGAGTTTTATTAATTCCATGGTTTAAGTACATTCTGGTATTCAAAGAAAGTTTATAACATTGTTTTAATCCTTAGTGTAATTTATCCCAATTTGCGTTAAAATATGTGAAAATTTACAAAATTTTGCGTCCGAAAACAATCCCCTGTCGTTGACTTCGGCAAGTGTTATTAAATCTAGACTTACCATAACAATGCTTTATAATCTCTTTATTCGTTAACATTATTCATTCATTAAATATATATCTGCGCAAGAAATTTAGGTTAATAAATAAGTTTCGATTCACATTATCTGGGAATCATTTGAGAACAATGATGCCATTCGGGCACAGTCTTGCAACCAATCAGCTAGTAGGAAACGTTTCCGAGCTAAAAAGGCACCAATGTGAGTGTAAATGCGTCTCGGTTAAATAACAGAGTATAGGTAATAAGTCAATGATAGTTTATCGTGATAGAAATATTAATCAACCAGTCAATGTGGATATGCAAAGATAGAATATCGCGTTGCAAAATTGGTAAATGTAAAGCTTATTCTTTTACTAAACAGATATCGATAATATTTTTTAAGATGTGGAAAAGATTCATTGTTATTTATGATAATTAAATTTGATATATTTCGAATAAATATAATACTCAACCAATGGAAATTTTAGGTTTGAAGAGTAGTTTTATAATAGGGAAAATGTAAGAATAAAACATTAAATAAACATAATAAATAATAAAGATAAAAGAAATATATAACAAATGATTAATAAAACTATAGTTTAGAAGTAGTTTCATCGGTATTATGAAAGCCCCGCCTTCATTAAAACTCCAGTAAACATGGTTAAACATGATTAAACATCGGTAAACATCGGCGAACATTGGTAAACAACGTAAGCCAAACGAGTTCTTAAGTGAAGTGCTTATATCTCAAAAATAAAAAGTGAGTTCCGATGAAAATCGACCACGACAGAGTTCAACCTTTTCCCAACAACATTATAAAAACAACTAAACGTTTAGCTTGGCTCCACAAGGCACTCGAGGAGTTGGAAGACGCAAACCTACATGGCTGAGGGCAATGAAAAGTGAAGTAGGATATGAAGTATGGAGAAGTATTTATTCAAAAGCTCGAGATAGCGACGAATGGCAAAATGATGATGATGATGATGATAATGATAAAAATGAAAACATAACACAAAGTGTTCCTTTGAGAAAAGCTGATTCAGGGAAATGTCAGTTGTTTGCGAAAATCGAAAAGAGCAACAGACAGGTCAGAAGAATGGTCAGATTTTGACGTTTTTCTGAAATCTGAGAATCAGCAGCTGAAGACCAGACAGGAAAACAATACTCGAAACAACGTAGAATGAAGGAATAAAACATTTCTTGAGAATAGATTGATCCCAGAAAATGTTATAAGATCTCCCGATCTTCATAGAAAGTTTCTATTTCTTCCTTTGTATGAGATGCATACGTTTGAATGATCTTTAGTTTATACTTCTCTTCTAGTTTGATAATCAGTCTTCTGGAAGCGTTGCTAAGGTTGTAGAGGCTGTGCAGTGAGTATATGTGGTGTTGTGGCCGGTGATTTTAGATTTTTTAAAGCGTTATAAACATAATAGAGGTTGTGTGATGACATTTTTATATGTTACCTGCAAGATTTTGTATTAAAAAGAAAACCCATTTCATTTTCTTTGTTCCTTTTATGACCGTTGAAGCCAAAAATATATAACCCCCTTATAACTTTCCCTTTGCTGGCCTTCAAGGGGATAAAATATTCCATGGAAAGAATATTAAGAACATAAAAACGTTCCAGAGATTGATATAAGACTGGGAGTTGATCACCCCCACCCCCATCTCTCTCTCTCTCTCTCTCTCTCTCTCTCTCTCTCTCTCTCTCTCTCTCTCTCTCTCTCTCTCTCTCTCTCTCTCCAAAAGGTAATCCCAATACTGATTGTCACTTACTTTCTATCTCAGAAAAATTTTCTATATCTCTCTTTTTCTTAGAAATCTCGCCAAAGAAAAAAAAATAATATGAATAATGAATACTGTTCGACTATAACTGAAAGCAAAAACAAAATTCTCTATGAAAATATTCCATGAACCATGTACTCATTTAGGAGTAATATATAAATGTTTCTAAGAAATAAATCTTATAATTTTCTTTATGAAAATTAGTGCACACTGAAAAATACTAATAGTATAAGGCATCATTATTCTGAGATGTAACTGAGTTCTCTCTAAGAAAGGGTTTGCTATTTATTCCGAAAAGGTTTAGATCATATCGATATAACTATTTTAGGTTTAAGGATAATGTAGTTTTCCATGAATTACAATAAAATCAAAATTGAATGAATTCATAATTTCATCGAGTTACAACCACGATACCCCTCCCTCAACCCCCAGCAGCCCTCCACAATGTTGACACAAGGCTGTTCCTTTTACCTCCCCGACATTTTCCACCAAAAACCAAGTTTTATTAATTCCACGGTTTTAGTACATTCTGGTATTCAAAGATAGTTTATAACAAAATTTGTTTCCTAATGCTTGGAGTAATTTATCCCAATATGTGTTAAAATATGTGATAAGTTACAAAATTATGCATCCGAAAACAGTCTCCTGTCGTTGACTTCAGCAAGTGTTATCAAATTTAGACTTACCATCACAGTACTTTATAATATCTTTATTAGTTAAAATTATTTATTCATAAAACATATATCTGTAGAAGGAATTTTATTCAATAAATAAGTTTCAATTCACATCACTTGGTAATTATTTGAAAATAATGATGCTAATCGGACACAATACTTGCAACCAATCTGCTAGTAGGAAACGTTTCCGAGCTAAAAGGGCACCCATGTGAGTCAGTCAAATGTGCCTCGGTTAAAAAAAGAGAGTTTAGTTAATTAATCAATGATAGTTTATCAGGATAGAATATTTCAAGAAACCAGATAATCACGTGCGTCGCTAGAAATGGAAATCAATCAGTCAATCCAGATATACTATGATAAAATGTCGCGTTACAAAATGTTAAGTATAAAGTTTAATCTGTTAATAAATTGATATCGATAATATTCTTCAAAGAGTAGAAAAGATTAATTGTTATTTATGATAATTTAATTCTATATATTTTGAATAAATATAAAAACTTTCTTAACGGAATTTTTAAGGTTGAAGAATAAAAGGTAATCATAAGAAAAAAATATTAAGAAAAAATATGGAGGAGTTTGTAAATAGACATAATAATTAATAAAGGGAGAAAAGAAAGATAAAGGAAATGATAAACAAAAATATAATAAGTAAGTAATTTCATCGGTATTACGAAAGCCACATCTTGATTAAAACATTGGCAAACATCTGTAAACGCGGGTACACATGGGTAAACATCGGTAAACATGGGTAAGGTAGAAAAGATTAATTGTTATTTATGATAATTAAATAAATAAGAAATTTACATAATACTTATTTGATACAAATTGTATGGATAAAAAAATTAAAACATTAAGAACAAAATCAGAAATGTATATGTAAATGAATTAATTTGATTCTTATTGCAACCATTTGTAGTTGCACTGCCTTCTTGGAGTGTTCGCTGCAATTTGCAGGCATTTAATCATTATTTCCACCTTTTCCTCCTAGGAGACCTCCTCTTAAGAGACCTCCTCCTAAAAGACCTCCTCTTAAAAGACCTCTTAAAAGACCTCCTCCTAATAGACCTCCTAAAAGACCTCCTCCAAAAAATCCTCCTCCTAAATGACTTCCACTTAAAAGACCTCTTAAAAGACCTCCTCCCCTCTGTGGCTGCAATAGACAAGACTTCGATGGGACCCAAATTCTCTTCCCTCCCAGATGGCGACCACAGGAAGAATCCTATCCCTATGTGGCTGCAATAGACAAGACTTAGATGGGACCCAGTTTCTCTTCCCTCCCAGATGGCGACCACAGGAAGAATCCTATCCCTCTGTGGCTGCAATAGACAAGACTTAGATGGGACCCAGTTTCTCTTCCCTCCCAGATGGCAACCACAGGAAGAATCTTATCCCTCTGTGGCTGCAATAGACAAGACTTCGATGGGACCCAAATTCTCTTCCCTCCCAGATGGCGACCACAGGAAGAATCTTATCCCTCTGTGGCTGCAATAGACAAGACTTAGATGGGACCCAGTTTCTCTTCCCTCCCAGAAGGCGACCACAGGAAGAATCCTATCCCTCTGTGGCTGCAATAGACAAGACTTAGATGGGACCCAGTTTCTCTTCCCTCCCAGATGGCGACCACAGGAAGAATACTATCCCTCTGTGGCTGCAATAGACAAGACTTAGATGGGACCCAGTTTCTCTTCCCTCCCAGATGGCGACCACAGGAAGAATCCTATCCCTCCATGGCTGCAATAGACAAGACTTAGATGGGACCCAGTTTCTCTTCCCTCCCAGATGGCGACCACAGGAAGAATACTATCCCTCTGTGGCTGCAATAGACAAGACTTAGATGGAACCCAGTTTCTCTTCCCTCCCAGATGGCGACCACAGGAAGAATACTATCCCTCTGTGGCTGCAATAGACAAGACTTAGATGGGACCCAGTTTCTCTTCCCTCCCAGATGGCGACCACAGGAAGAATCCTATCCCTCTGTGGCTGCAATAGACAAGACTTCGATGGGACCCAAATTCTCTTCCCTCCCAGAAGGCGACCACAGGAAGAATCCTATCCCTCTGTGGCTGCAATAGACAAGACTTAGATGGGACACAAATTCTCTTCCCTCCCAGATGGCGACCACAGGAAGAATACTATCCCTCTGTGGCTGCAATAGACAAGACTTCGATGGGACCCAAATTCTCTTCCCT
Source organism: Palaemon carinicauda (assembly GCF_036898095.1). Classification (NCBI taxonomy): domain Eukaryota; kingdom Metazoa; phylum Arthropoda; class Malacostraca; order Decapoda; family Palaemonidae; genus Palaemon; species Palaemon carinicauda. The sequence continues at coordinate 56,485,521 of NC_090753.1, forward strand.
CCCAGAAGGCGACCACAGGAAGAATCCTATCCCTCTGTGGCTGCAATAGACAAGACTTAGATGGGACCCAGTTTCTCTTCCCTACCAGATGGCGACCACAGGAAGAATACTATCCCTCTGTGGCTGCAATAGACAAGACTTCGATGGGACCAAAATTCTCTTCCCTACCAGATGGCGACCACAGGAAGAATCCTATCCCTCTGTGGCTGCAATAGACAAGACTTCGATGGGACCAAAATTCTCTTCCCTACCAGATGGCGACCACAGTAAGAATCCTATCCCTCTGTGGCTGCAATAGACAAGACTTCGATGGGACCCAGTTTCTCTTCCCTCCCAGATGGCGACCACAGGAAGAATCCTATCCCTCTGTGGCTGCAATAGACAAGACTTCGATGGGACCCAGTTTCTCTTCCCTCCCAGATGGCGACCACAGGAAGAATCCTATCCCTCTGTGGCTGCAATAGACAAGACTTCGATGGGACCCAGTTTCTCTTCCCTCCCAGATGGCGACCACAGGAAGAATCCTATCCCTCTGTGGCTGCAATAGACAAGACTTAGATGGGACCCAGTTTCTCTTCCCTCCCAGATGGCGACCACAGGAAGAATACTATCCCTCTGTGGCTGCAATAGACAAGACTTAGATGGGACCCAGTTTCTCTTCCCTCCCAGATGGCGACCACAGGAAGAATACTATCCCTCTGTGGCTGCAATAGACAAGACTTCGATGGGACCAAAATTCTCTTCCCTACCAGATGGCGACCACAGGAAGAATCCTATTCCTCTGTGGCTGCAATAGACAAGACTTAGATGGGACCCAAATTCTCTTCCCTCCCAGATGGCGACCACAGGAAGAATACTATCCCTCTGTGGCTGCAATAGACAAAACTTAGATGGGACCCAAATTCTCTTCCCTACCAGATGGCGACCACAGGAAGAATCCTATTCCTCTGTGGCTGCAATAGACAAGACTTAGATGGGACCCAAATTCTCTTCCCTCCCAGATGGCGACCACAGGAAGAATCCTATCCCTCTGTGGCTGCAATAGACAAGACTTAGATGGGACCCAAATTCTCTTCCCTACCAGATGGCGACCACAGGAAGAATCCTATCCCTCTGTGGCTGCAATAGACAAGACTTCGATGGGACCCAAATTCTCTTCCCTCCCAGATGGCGACCACAGGAAGAATCCTATCCCTCTGTGGCTGCAATAGACAAGACTTCGATGGGACCCAAATTCTCTTCCCTCCCAGATGGCGACCACAGGAAGAATCCTATCCCTCTGTGGCTGCAATAGACAAGACTTCGATGGGACCCAAATTCTCTTCCCTCCCAGATGGCGACCACAGGAAGAATCCTATCCCTCTGTGGCTGCAATAGACAAGACTTCGATGGGACCCAGTTTCTCTTCCCTCCCAGATGGCGACCACAGGAAGAATCCTATCCCTCTGTGGCTGCAATAGACAAGACTTCGATGGGACCCAGTTTCTCTTCCCTCCCAGATGGCGACCACAGGAAGAATCCTATCCCTCTGTGGCTGCAATAGACAAGACTTCGATGGGACCCAGTTTCTCTTCCCTCCCAGATGGCGACCACAGGAAGAATCCTATCCCTCTGTGGCTGCAATAGACAAGACTTCGATGGGACCCAGTTTCTCTTCCCTCCCAGATGGCGACCACAGGAAGAATCCTATCCCTCTGTGGCTGCAATAGACAAGACTTCGATGGGACCCAGTTTCTCTTCCCTCCCAGATGGCGACCACAGGAAGAATCCTATCCCTCTGTGGCTGCAATAGACAAGACTTAGATGGGACCCAGTTTCTCTTCCCTCCCAGATGGCGACCACAGGAAGAATCCTATCCCTCTGTGGCTGCAATAGACAAGACTTAGATGGGACCCAGTTTCTCTTCCCTCCCAGATGGCGACCACAGGAAGAATCCTATCCCTCTGTGGCTGCAATAGACAAGACTTAGATGGGACCCAGTTTCTCTTCCCTCCCAGATGGCGACCACAGGAAGAATCCTATCCCTCTGTGGCTGCAATAGACAAGACTTAGATGGGACCCAGTTTCTCTTCCCTCCCAGATGGCGACCACAGGAAGAATCCTATCCCTCTGTGGCTGCAATAGACAAGACTTCGATGGGACCCAGTTTCTCTTCCTTCCCAGATGGCGACCACAGGAAGAATCCTATCCCTCTGTGGCTGCAATGGACAAGACTTCGATGGGACCCAGTTTCTCTTCCCTCCCAGATGGCGACCACAGGAAGAATTCTATTCCTCTGTGGCTACAATGGACAAGACTTCGATGGGACCCAGTTTCTCTTCCTTCCCAGATGGCGACCACAGGAAGAATCCTATCCCTCTGTGGCTGCAATGGACAAGACTTCGATGGGACCCAGTTTCTCTTCCCTCCCAGATGGCGACCACAGGAAGAATTCTATTCCTCTGTGGCTACAATGGACAAGACTTCGATGGGACCTAGTTTCTCTTCCCTCCCAGATGGCGACCACAGGAAGAATCCTATTCCTCTGTGGCTGCAATAGACAAGACTTCGATGGGACCCAAATTCTCTTCCCTCCCAGATGGCGACCACAGGAAGAATACTATCCCTCTGTGGCTGCAATAGACAAGACTTAGATGGGACCCAAATTCTCTTCCCTCCCAGATGGCGACCACAGGAAGAATCCTATCCCTCTGTGGCTGCAATAGACAAGACTTAGATGGGACCCAAATTCTCTTCCCTCCCAGATGGCGACCACAGGAAGAATACTATCCCTCTGTGGCTGCAATAGACAAGACTTCGATGGGACCAAAATTCTCTTCCCTCCCAGATGGCGACCACAGGAAGAATCATATCCCTCTGTGGCTGCAATAGACAAGACTTCGATGGGACCAAAATTCTCTTCCCTACCAGATGGCGACCACAGGAAGAATCCTATCCCTCTGTGGCTGCAATAGACAAGACCTTGATGGGACCCAGTTTCTCTTCCCTCCCAGATGGCGACCACAGGAAGAATACTATCCCTCTGTGGCTGCAATAGACAAGACTTAGATGGGACCCAGTTTCTCTTCCCTCCCAGATGGCGACCACAGGAAGAATCCTATCCCTCTGTGGCTGCAATAGACAAGACTTAGATGGGACCCAGTTTCTCTTCCCTCCCAGATGGCGACCACAGGAAGAATCCTATCCCTCTGTGGCTGCAATAGACAAGACTTAGATGGGACCCAGTTTCTCTTCCCTCCCAGATGGCGACCACAGGAAGAATCCTATCCCTCTGTGGCTGCAATAGACAAGACTTCGATGGGACCCAGTTTCTCTTCCCTCCCAGATGGCGACCACAGGAAGAATACTATCCCTCTGTGGCTGCAATAGACAAGACTTCGATGGGACCCAGTTTCTCTTCCCTCCCAGATGGCGACCACAGGAAGAATCCTATCCCTCTGTGGCTGCAATAGACAAGACTTTGATGGGACCCAAATTCTCTTCCCTCCCAGATGGCGACCACAGGAAGAATTCTATTCCTCTGTGGCTGCAATGGACAAGACTTCGATGGGACCAAAATTCTCTTCCCTCCCAGATGGCGACCACAGGAAGAATCCTATTCCTCTGTGGCTGCAATAGACAAGACTTTCATGGGACCCAGTTTCTCTTCCCTCCCAGATGGCGACCACAGGAAGAATCCTATTCCTCTGTGGCTGCAATAGACAAGACTTCGATGGGACCAAAATTCTCTTCCCTACCAGATGGCGACCACAGGAAGAATCCTATCCCTCTGTGGCTGCAATAGACAAGACTTCGATGGGACCCAAATTCTCTTCCCTCCCAGATGGCGACCACAGGAAGAATACTATCCCTCTGTGGCTGCAATAGACAAGACTTAGATGGGACCCAAATTCTCTTCCCTCCCAGATGGCGACCACAGGAAGAATACTATCCCTCTGTGGCTGCAATAGACAAGACTTAGATGGGACCCAGTTTCTCTTCCCTCCCAGATGGCGACCACAGGAAGAATACTATCCCTCTGTGGCTGCAATAGACAAGACTTCGATGGGACCAAAATTCTCTTCCCTACCAGATGGCGACCACAGGAAGAATACTATCCCTCTGTGGCTGCAATAGACAAGACTTAGATGGGACCCAAATTCTCTTCCCTCCCAGATGGCGACCACAGGAAGAATACTATCCCTCTGTGGCTGCAATAGACAAGACTTCGATGGGACCCAAATTCTCTTCCCTACCAGATGGCGACCACAGGAAGAATCCTATCCCTCTGTGGCTGCAACAGACAAGACTTCGATGGGACCAAAATTCTCTTCCCTACCAGATGGCGACCACAGGAAAAATCCTATCCCTCTGTGGCTGCAATAGACAAGACTTAGATGGGACCCAGTTTCTCTTCCCTCCCAGATGGCGACCACAGGAAGAATACTATCCCTCTGTGGCTGCAATAGACAAGACTTAGATGGGACCCAGTTTCTCTTCCCTCCCAGATGGCGACCACAGGAAGAATCCTATCCCTCTGTGGCTGCAATAGACAAGACTTAGATGGGACCCAGTTTCTCTTCCCTCCCAGATGGCGACCACAGGAAGAATACTATCCCTCTGTGGCTGCAATAGACAAGACTTAGATGGGACCCAGTTTCTCTTCCCTCCCAGATGGCGACCACAGGAAGAATCCTATCCCTCTGTGGCTGCAATAGACAAGACTTAGATGGGACCCAGTTTCTCTTCCCTCCCAGATGGCAACCACAGGAAGAATCTTATCCCTCTGTGGCTGCAATAGACAAGACTTCGATGGGACCCAAATTCTCTTCCCTCCCAGATGGCGACCACAGGAAGAATCTTATCCCTCTGTGGCTGCAATAGACAAGACTTAGATGGGACCCAGTTTCTCTTCCCTCCCAGAAGGCGACCACAGGAAGAATCCTATCCCTCTGTGGCTGCAATAGACAAGACTTAGATGGGACCCAGTTTCTCTTCCCTCCCAGATGGCGACCACAGGAAGAATACTATCCCTCTGTGGCTGCAATAGACAAGACTTAGATGGGACCCAGTTTCTCTTCCCTCCCAGATGGCGACCACAGGAAGAATCCTATCCCTCCATGGCTGCAATAGACAAGACTTAGATGGGACCCAGTTTCTCTTCCCTCCCAGATGGCGACCACAGGAAGAATACTATCCCTCTGTGGCTGCAATAGACAAGACTTAGATGGAACCCAGTTTCTCTTCCCTCCCAGATGGCGACCACAGGAAGAATACTATCCCTCTGTGGCTGCAATAGACAAGACTTAGATGGGACCCAGTTTCTCTTCCCTCCCAGATGGCGACCACAGGAAGAATCCTATCCCTCTGTGGCTGCAATAGACAAGACTTCGATGGGACCCAAATTCTCTTCCCTCCCAGAAGGCGACCACAGGAAGAATCCTATCCCTCTGTGGCTGCAATAGACAAGACTTAGATGGGACACAAATTCTCTTCCCTCCCAGATGGCGACCACAGGAAGAATACTATCCCTCTGTGGCTGCAATAGACAAGACTTCGATGGGACCCAAATTCTCTTCCCTCCCAGAAGGCGACCACAGGAAGAATCCTATCCCTCTGTGGCTGCAATAGACAAGACTTAGATGGGACCCAGTTTCTCTTCCCTACCAGATGGCGACCACAGGAAGAATACTATCCCTCTGTGGCTGCAATAGACAAGACTTCGATGGGACCAAAATTCTCTTCCCTACCAGATGGCGACCACAGGAAGAATCCTATCCCTCTGTGGCTGCAATAGACAAGACTTCGATGGGACCAAAATTCTCTTCCCTACCAGATGGCGACCACAGTAAGAATCCTATCCCTCTGTGGCTGCAATAGACAAGACTTCGATGGGACCCAGTTTCTCTTCCCTCCCAGATGGCGACCACAGGAAGAATCCTATCCCTCTGTGGCTGCAATAGACAAGACTTCGATGGGACCCAGTTTCTCTTCCCTCCCAGATGGCGACCACAGGAAGAATCCTATCCCTCTGTGGCTGCAATAGACAAGACTTCGATGGGACCCAGTTTCTCTTCCCTCCCAGATGGCGACCACAGGAAGAATCCTATCCCTCTGTGGCTGCAATAGACAAGACTTAGATGGGACCCAGTTTCTCTTCCCTCCCAGATGGCGACCACAGGAAGAATACTATCCCTCTGTGGCTGCAATAGACAAGACTTAGATGGGACCCAGTTTCTCTTCCCTCCCAGATGGCGACCACAGGAAGAATACTATCCCTCTGTGGCTGCAATAGACAAGACTTCGATGGGACCAAAATTCTCTTCCCTACCAGATGGCGACCACAGGAAGAATCCTATTCCTCTGTGGCTGCAATAGACAAGACTTAGATGGGACCCAAATTCTCTTCCCTCCCAGATGGCGACCACAGGAAGAATACTATCCCTCTGTGGCTGCAATAGACAAAACTTAGATGGGACCCAAATTCTCTTCCCTACCAGATGGCGACCACAGGAAGAATCCTATTCCTCTGTGGCTGCAATAGACAAGACTTAGATGGGACCCAAATTCTCTTCCCTCCCAGATGGCGACCACAGGAAGAATCCTATCCCTCTGTGGCTGCAATAGACAAGACTTAGATGGGACCCAAATTCTCTTCCCTACCAGATGGCGACCACAGGAAGAATCCTATCCCTCTGTGGCTGCAATAGACAAGACTTCGATGGGACCCAAATTCTCTTCCCTCCCAGATGGCGACCACAGGAAGAATCCTATCCCTCTGTGGCTGCAATAGACAAGACTTCGATGGGACCCAAATTCTCTTCCCTCCCAGATGGCGACCACAGGAAGAATCCTATCCCTCTGTGGCTGCAATAGACAAGACTTCGATGGGACCCAAATTCTCTTCCCTCCCAGATGGCGACCACAGGAAGAATCCTATCCCTCTGTGGCTGCAATAGACAAGACTTCGATGGGACCCAGTTTCTCTTCCCTCCCAGATGGCGACCACAGGAAGAATCCTATCCCTCTGTGGCTGCAATAGACAAGACTTCGATGGGACCCAGTTTCTCTTCCCTCCCAGATGGCGACCACAGGAAGAATCCTATCCCTCTGTGGCTGCAATAGACAAGACTTCGATGGGACCCAGTTTCTCTTCCCTCCCAGATGGCGACCACAGGAAGAATCCTATCCCTCTGTGGCTGCAATAGACAAGACTTCGATGGGACCCAGTTTCTCTTCCCTCCCAGATGGCGACCACAGGAAGAATCCTATCCCTCTGTGGCTGCAATAGACAAGACTTCGATGGGACCCAGTTTCTCTTCCCTCCCAGATGGCGACCACAGGAAGAATCCTATCCCTCTGTGGCTGCAATAGACAAGACTTAGATGGGACCCAGTTTCTCTTCCCTCCCAGATGGCGACCACAGGAAGAATCCTATCCCTCTGTGGCTGCAATAGACAAGACTTAGATGGGACCCAGTTTCTCTTCCCTCCCAGATGGCGACCACAGGAAGAATCCTATCCCTCTGTGGCTGCAATAGACAAGACTTAGATGGGACCCAGTTTCTCTTCCCTCCCAGATGGCGACCACAGGAAGAATCCTATCCCTCTGTGGCTGCAATAGACAAGACTTAGATGGGACCCAGTTTCTCTTCCCTCCCAGATGGCGACCACAGGAAGAATCCTATCCCTCTGTGGCTGCAATAGACAAGACTTCGATGGGACCCAGTTTCTCTTCCTTCCCAGATGGCGACCACAGGAAGAATCCTATCCCTCTGTGGCTGCAATGGACAAGACTTCGATGGGACCCAGTTTCTCTTCCCTCCCAGATGGCGACCACAGGAAGAATTCTATTCCTCTGTGGCTACAATGGACAAGACTTCGATGGGACCCAGTTTCTCTTCCTTCCCAGATGGCGACCACAGGAAGAATCCTATCCCTCTGTGGCTGCAATGGACAAGACTTCGATGGGACCCAGTTTCTCTTCCCTCCCAGATGGCGACCACAGGAAGAATTCTATTCCTCTGTGGCTACAATGGACAAGACTTCGATGGGACCTAGTTTCTCTTCCCTCCCAGATGGCGACCACAGGAAGAATCCTATTCCTCTGTGGCTGCAATAGACAAGACTTCGATGGGACCCAAATTCTCTTCCCTCCCAGATGGCGACCACAGGAAGAATACTATCCCTCTGTGGCTGCAATAGACAAGACTTAGATGGGACCCAAATTCTCTTCCCTCCCAGATGGCGACCACAGGAAGAATCCTATCCCTCTGTGGCTGCAATAGACAAGACTTAGATGGGACCCAAATTCTCTTCCCTCCCAGATGGCGACCACAGGAAGAATACTATCCCTCTGTGGCTGCAATAGACAAGACTTCGATGGGACCAAAATTCTCTTCCCTCCCAGATGGCGACCACAGGAAGAATCATATCCCTCTGTGGCTGCAATAGACAAGACTTCGATGGGACCAAAATTCTCTTCCCTACCAGATGGCGACCACAGGAAGAATCCTATCCCTCTGTGGCTGCAATAGACAAGACCTTGATGGGACCCAGTTTCTCTTCCCTCCCAGATGGCGACCACAGGAAGAATACTATCCCTCTGTGGCTGCAATAGACAAGACTTAGATGGGACCCAGTTTCTCTTCCCTCCCAGATGGCGACCACAGGAAGAATCCTATCCCTCTGTGGCTGCAATAGACAAGACTTAGATGGGACCCAGTTTCTCTTCCCTCCCAGATGGCGACCACAGGAAGAATCCTATCCCTCTGTGGCTGCAATAGACAAGACTTAGATGGGACCCAGTTTCTCTTCCCTCCCAGATGGCGACCACAGGAAGAATCCTATCCCTCTGTGGCTGCAATAGACAAGACTTCGATGGGACCCAGTTTCTCTTCCCTCCCAGATGGCGACCACAGGAAGAATACTATCCCTCTGTGGCTGCAATAGACAAGACTTCGATGGGACCCAGTTTCTCTTCCCTCCCAGATGGCGACCACAGGAAGAATCCTATCCCTCTGTGGCTGCAATAGACAAGACTTTGATGGGACCCAAATTCTCTTCCCTCCCAGATGGCGACCACAGGAAGAATTCTATTCCTCTGTGGCTGCAATGGACAAGACTTCGATGGGACCAAAATTCTCTTCCCTCCCAGATGGCGACCACAGGAAGAATCCTATTCCTCTGTGGCTGCAATAGACAAGACTTTCATGGGACCCAGTTTCTCTTCCCTCCCAGATGGCGACCACAGGAAGAATCCTATTCCTCTGTGGCTGCAATAGACAAGACTTCGATGGGACCAAAATTCTCTTCCCTACCAGATGGCGACCACAGGAAGAATCCTATCCCTCTGTGGCTGCAATAGACAAGACTTCGATGGGACCCAAATTCTCTTCCCTCCCAGATGGCGACCACAGGAAGAATACTATCCCTCTGTGGCTGCAATAGACAAGACTTAGATGGGACCCAAATTCTCTTCCCTCCCAGATGGCGACCACAGGAAGAATACTATCCCTCTGTGGCTGCAATAGACAAGACTTAGATGGGACCCAGTTTCTCTTCCCTCCCAGATGGCGACCACAGGAAGAATACTATCCCTCTGTGGCTGCAATAGACAAGACTTCGATGGGACCAAAATTCTCTTCCCTACCAGATGGCGACCACAGGAAGAATACTATCCCTCTGTGGCTGCAATAGACAAGACTTAGATGGGACCCAAATTCTCTTCCCTCCCAGATGGCGACCACAGGAAGAATACTATCCCTCTGTGGCTGCAATAGACAAGACTTCGATGGGACCCAAATTCTCTTCCCTACCAGATGGCGACCACAGGAAGAATCCTATCCCTCTGTGGCTGCAACAGACAAGACTTCGATGGGACCAAAATTCTCTTCCCTACCAGATGGCGACCACAGGAAAAATCCTATCCCTCTGTGGCTGCAATAGACAAGACTTAGATGGGACCCAGTTTCTCTTCCCTCCCAGATGGCGACCACAGGAAGAATACTATCCCTCTGTGGCTGCAATAGACAAGACTTAGATGGGACCCAGTTTCTCTTCCCTCCCAGATGGCGACCACAGGAAGAATCCTATCCCTCTGTGGCTGCAATAGACAAGACTTAGATGGGACCCAGTTTCTCTTCCCTCCCAGATGGCGACCACAGGAAGAATACTATCCCTCTGTGGCTGCAATAGACAAGACTTAGATGGGACCCAGTTTCTCTTCCCTCCCAGATGGCGACCACAGGAAGAATACTATCCCTCTGTGGCTGCAATAGACAAGACTTCGATGGGACCCAGTTTCTCTTCCCTCCCAGATGGCGACCACAGGAAGAATCCTATCCCTCTGTGGCTGCAATGGACAAGACTTCGATGGGACCCAAATTCTCTTCCCTCCCAGATGGCGACCACAGGAAGAATCCTATTCCTCTGTGGCTGCAATGGACAAGACTTCGATGGGACCCAGTTTCTCTTCCCTCCCAGATGGCGACCACAGGAAGAATCCTATTCCTCTGTGGCTGCAGTAGACAAGACTTTGATGGGACCCAGTTTCTCTTCCCTCCCAGATGGTAACCAGCATACTTTCTACAAACTGTAACACTTATCCAAAGACTGAATCAGATATCAATCTAGATTTAATATCCATTCTACAAACTTTAACACTGTATCTATCATCCTTTCTGCAAACTAAAACACTTTTCCAATGACTAAATTAGATATAAATCTAAATTTAGATTCCTTTCTACAAATTATTACTCTTTTTCACCTTTTCCTTCATAGAAGAGTCAAGAAGCATCACCAATCGGCTTATTCTATTTCGTAATCTGAACTAATACATAATCTAGCGAGTTTTTCTTCCTAACCATATCTCCTCTCTCAAGTGATCATATAAGCCTCTTACGGAAGCTTTCATTTTCGGTTAATAATGATTTTCTACAATAAAGATAAGATCAATCCCGATGTCGGTTGATTTGGAATGCAAAGAGAAAGAAAGAGGGGAGTAAGAGAGAGAGAGAGAGAGAGAGAGAGAGAGAGAGAGAGAGAGAGAGAGAGAGAGAGAGAGAGAGAGAGAGAGAGAGAGGGATGCTTCTCTTCCCTGTACCATTCGCATCCCTGTAGATGATGCCCCTCTTCTTACGCTCTGGTACTTAGAGGAAAATGAGACGCCCATTTACAGGTGAGGGAATATGTGGTATCTGATGATTTGATATTGTTATGAAAGGTAAATATAATGTGTTTGTTTAGGGTGGTTGTTTAGGGGAACCAATTGACATAATACCTCTTGGGACAATACTGTTAAAATATGATTTAAAACTGATATCAAGAAATCATGGCCAAACGAGACTATGATAACTTTATGACAAAACTCAGAATAAGATATTAAGTTAAAAGTGCATCTGTCATTAGCGGATAAAATATCATTTGCCAAAATAGAAAATAAAGATAGATACAGCTTTCTTCAGACCATTCTATACTCGTCAGAGAGAGAGAGAGAGAGAGAGAGAGAGAGAGAGAGAGAGAGAGAGAGAGAGAGAGCCTCATTCGTTCATCCTGTATTCATCATATTGTCATAAAAATTATCCTTTGTAGACTTTACCCGATGAAAAAAAAGTTCCAATTCAAAGCCATTTGAATCAATATGAATTTTAATATATCATAGAATCTTTCTTTTTACCCTAATTATGTCAATAATTGGCGAATATTGCACACAAACTTACATATTTATACATACTCACCTAATCGTTTTCATTTGTATATGTATATCGATGCATATAAATGTTTGTATATTCGTATCTATACGTGTATAGATATACATTATGTATGATTAAATATTTACTCAGTATATACTATATAAACGCATTTACACAGCCATATATATATATATATATATATATATATATATATATATATATATATATATATATATATATATATACATATATATATATAACATAATTATATTTGTATACCTGTACATAGAAATGATAGATATTACATATTCATATTCATGTACACACACGTACATATATCAAGTATATATACATAAACACACACATACACACACACACAAACATATATATATATATATATATATATATATATATATATATATATATATATATATATATATATATATATTTATATATATATATACTTATATGTATATATATACATTTATATACATATATATATATATATATATATATATATATATATATATATATATATATATATATATATATATATAAAGTTTGAATCTATACAAGAATTTCTTTCCTTCAACATTTATTCTTGAAAATGACGGCAAAGTTTCCATCTATCATCAGCTGAGTGACAGCTTCAATATTCCCCAAAGCCTCAGATTAATCCCCAGACATGTGTTGCAAAAAGAAATTGCAATATGCAAGATTCCGTCTTTGCAACGGTCATGAATAACCACTGCATGAATAAGTCAATATGTTTATGGCATGTTAAGTTTAAGTGTATCTTTGTAAAACTACGCGAAGAAGAAGAAGAAGAAGAAGAAGAAGAAGAAGAAGAAGAAGAAGAAGAAGAAAAAAAAAAAAAAAGAAGAAGAAGAAGAAGACGAAGGAGAAGTCTCAATAGCCAAGTGTTTATGCATAACTAATCATCTCTCTCTCTCTCTCTCTCTCTCTCTCTCTCTCTCTCTCAAAATATATTACTTCGTTTTGGATTTGGATTGTATTGGAGTCATATATTCCTACCGTCTGTCCCACCACAGGGGCATGGGAGGCCATTCAGCATTATAGCGCTAAAAAGTGGATGCAGATAGGGGTCGAGGAGTCCCAACTTAGATACTTAAGTGATGCCTACAATTAAGAGCATGAGGAGCACTGACGTCAAATGTTCTCGACAGATCTTCACCATTTTGATCCAGTAAAATCCAATAAAATCTCGTGGTGATGATGACAAGTACAGTTGGCTTCATAAATTCCGGTTCATTCACGGGAAGCCAAGGAGACGGCTGACAGCTGTACAATTCAGTAAGAGAGAAACTTGGCAACGCTGCACATTGAAAACAAATTGCATAAACTTGTAAACACGAGATCAAAAGCTTTTTATTAATTATATAAAGTGCTGTTGGGAAAATAACAATATTTCTCTATTCAGCATTTCGTAAAATTAATAAAAATGCTTTTGGTCAAGTGTTTATAAGCTTAGCGTCTCTGTTTTATAGGTAACGTTGCCAACAGTTTCTCTTTTGCCAAAAACAGCGTTGCCAGCTAAACTGTCAGAGGTCTCCTTAATTCCCTGTGAAGTGTACCGGAATTAATGAAGCCAACTGTACATATTCACAGAGATTCGTGGAGGAAATCTTGTGTATGATTCCAATGGCATTTTTAAGATCATACTGGAAGCTGGCATTTATACTCATTTTTCAAAGTATATATAATCATAAATATTCGATAATTACGTTATTCATTTATTATTATTATTCTATTATTAAGGTCCGTAAGCTTTCTTCCAATTGACATCAATGACCATTGATGTTATAATACCCGATAAATGTCAATCATTCATTCACACCACTCGCTGAACAAATATAAAAACTAACCCATGTGAGAAATCAATTAAAAAAAATGTTCATTTGAAGCGAATAAACAATTTGACTAATACAAAAACTTGAAGGTAATTTCTATATACATCTCAATCACTGATGAAAATAATTAGATTAAAAGAAACCATTTGGTCTGAAAATGGATTATATAATATAACGGATGCACGCATATATTACATATATATATATATATATATATATATATATATATATGTTATATATATTATATATATATATATGTTATACTGTATATATTTATATATATATATATATATATATATATATATTATATATATATATATATATATATATATATATATATACTGTATACATATATATACATATATATATATATATATATATATATATACTATATATATATATATATATATATATATATATCGCATAAAATGGAAGTAATTAAGAATATTATGCAAACACCTCTAACATGGTCAAAATGTAATTTTTTTTAAATATAGACAGCCATTGTGCAAAAGTAAAACGAAAAAAAAGGAAAGAAATAATTTCTTTTTTCTCTTACCAAAATAAAGCAACTACGGTAGATACTGGCAACAAAAAAAAGAAAAAAAAAAAAGAAAAAAAAAGGAACATTAAGAACTCATATCGTCTCACCCAACTGCCACAAACAATAAACTTTCTCGGTCTCCTGATGTCTTTCATTACTATAAAGAAATTCATTTAATTACCCAAAACAAACGTTTATAGGTATACTGTTTAAAGGTTTTAAGGCCACTCATGAATGGCTGAGCCAACGGACAGAGACATTGCCTTGTCAAATAAGGACAGAGCTCTAGAGACTGACCAATATATACATATGAACAGCACCCAAGCCCCCTCTACACCCAAGCTAGGACCAAGGAGTGCCAGCAATAGCTTGCTGATGACTCAGCAGATAGATTTATAGGCTCCCCAAAACCACCAATTCTTAGCTCACAAGGATGGTAAGGTTGCAGCAACCAAAGGAACTAACGAGTTTGATCGGGACTCGAAACCCTGTCTGGCGTTCACCAGTCAGAGACGTTACCGGCTATGGATAATTATTTTGATAGATTATGATTGCCAAGGATCTATGGCAACCTGCGGCTGATTGGGCAAGGACAACACACAAAGGATGTAAATCTTGAAAGGGTTCAACAAAAGCTTAGGACTACCAACAAAGTCATGCAAAAATGTTAACCAGCGCCATCGAGCATTAACTGAACGAGAAGTCAAAGTTTCACAACTCTACAGGGATTGCAAGTCATATTTTCATTAACCTAGGTTCGTTCCTCTTCGGTTTCTCCGAAAATGTTGTTTTTCTTATACCATCCTCACTAAATAAGAGCTAAAGGGGAATTCATTCATGGATATATATGATGCAACACCTAAAAATGAATAGTTTTTGGTGGTCTTGAGATTCATTCAAGTGTCAGATATAAACGTTCATCGGTCTCCTGGCATTATTCCTCAGGAGACGAATATGAAGATTTGGTATTCACTGTTGTCAGTGTAGGACAAACTTCACAATCTATAAATC
>NC_090753.1:56508117-56515902 GCF_036898095.1 Palaemon carinicauda
TATCCATGACTGGGATTTGGTCAGTTTTCATTACCACACTGGCCAACTACGGACTGGTGGTGGTGGGAGATTTTTGTCTAGTCCCTTACAGCAAACCCGACTAGTTCAGCTTTGCTGATCATGTCCTGACGCAAACCCCTTCACCAGGGTACTTGCAAATCACTAGAAAGTAAGCTTACCAAGTCATTAATGTGCACGTGAGAGAGAGAGAGAGAGAGAGAGAGAGAGAGAGAGAGAGAGAGAGAGAGAGAGAGAGCTTACTAGTTAGTTGTGTATCTTCCTGATCGTTGTGTGAGAGATAGCTAGTTTGATCATTTAATTTTTGTTGTTCATTGTTGTTAATTATTGTTTAAAAATGTCAGTAGCATAGAACTACAGATGCTTACCAGCGCTCCAGGTTCAATTCCCACAGGATATTCTGTCAAAGATGATCCTGCTTCAAATTCCAAGTTATGCAAACAGAGAGGATAAGTAAAACATTCCTAATTAAAAACACATTCCTCCACTCGTCACGAGAATAATCCATTCTCAAACTGGTCTTTTCTTTCAGAATAATATTTACTAAATAAAAAATACTATTCATGCACTTTACTCTTCTTTTCAAAAATTCAAAAATTTTTTAACCGTAAATTTAACATATATATATATCCCTGAGATACATTGTTGTATTACTGTTTTCATAGGAAGTAAACTAAATTCAAAATACAACAAGAATTTATCTGCACTTCATGGAATGTTATTACTTATGAGCATAATTTACAGAATCCTCTACTTCCTCCTCCTTCCCCAAGGATTTTGGTTTCGTGTTATTGTTATTACTACTGACACCACTATCAGTAGTAGTAGTAGTAGTAGTAGTAGTAGTAGTAATATCAAGTATGAACCCTTACTACAAGAATATCCCTTATTCTGTTTAATTATATAAGTGGCAAGTTTCTGTCTTAATTTGGTGTCAAGTAACATGACACTTTCGTAAAATACAATTACTATTACAGTTAGCCCTGTTCATTGCGGAGTTTAGGTAACAGACCTCCTACTTCACGAGGGTTAAGTAACAGATACACAACGAGAAAATGTGAATCCGCGAATACTTGCTGCCCAAGGATGGGTTAACTCCTAACATAACAACTGAAACCCCATTGCCTATGTGCGGTCGACTAACACACTAATTACTGTCTAATATTGGTTTTACTTTGTTTATATGGTATTAAAAGTATTGTATTATTGAATAGAAAAAATTTCAGTAATTTCCAGTTTGAAATTATTGGGATGCGACAGTAGTTATCACAAACCGGCGAATATGAGATTTTTATTTAATAAATTATATGGTTCTCTGTGTCGTGAATGAGAGAAAACGCGAAAAATTAATCCGCAAAAAGTGAGGAACAACGGTATAACTATTATTATTATTATTATTATTATTATTATTATTATTATTATTATTATTATTATTATTATTATTATCGATAAAAGACAGTAATATTTGCTTACTTATTTCATTATCAATAAAATGAAGTTTTTTCTTGAATCTCATCTTCTTGATAAAATTAAACTTCATTTTGGTATGCGATCTTATACCTAAGAATGTCATCTGGGTACAAATAGATCATTTGCACAATATTCATCAAGGAAGTATAAGAGATTCGGAATTATTAACCAAATCATGACTTTATCTTACACAATTAAAATCCCTTAATTGAATAAACACATTTCTAACCAGATTAAAGTTTCACAGAGGCAGTGGATGGAATAATTAATTATTAAACCAATAATAAAAGGAAAAAATAAATTTTTTATTTGACTTATGCTTCGCCAATTGAATCCTTAATAACTACTGCATAATCAAAATAATTAAATTGAATAAAATTATTCATAAACCTATTATTTGATAATAGCTTTCTATGAACAAATTTCAAAGCAACGGCAAATATAATTAATATTCCTAAATCCTCTGTTATAACCTGAGATAATAAAAGTGTTTATATTGCTATGGCTTCGGGTTTGACATTCTAGCTATACTAGTGGACAGAACAATACTTTATCATAATACAACTTAAACCAGCGAATAAACTAAACCGAGATTTTCCTTCTCTTTTCAAGTTTTCTTTCCACTTCTATTTAAGCGAGCAGGCTTCCTTTCCTCTTCATTCAACAAAGGGTAACCAATTAAGGACAGCAACACAATAACACAGCCGATGTCAACATTGACTTAGGGTAAATGCTCCCAATATCTTAATCCTAAGAGTCGAATTAGTGAAATCCTTTTGATTTATTCACATTCCACAACCATGACAAAAGACATTTGGTTCCAGGTTTGTATATGGTAATTATATTGGGGAGATGCTGGTGGTAACGTTATTGCAAGGGAGGAGACACGCCTAGGGTAATGAAGGCGGAAATTGTTCTCTCCTCATCATATAATACTGAGCATGCATTGGTCTCCTGACATTATTCCCCTCGAGACGAATATGAAGATTTGGTAGTCATTGTTGCCAAAGTGTAGGACAAAGTTCCTGATTTATTAATCCCTAAGGAAGAGGCTCTTCGGGAAGAGTTTGATCGTTCGTCTTAATTCTAAAATTAATTGAACCGTAGCAACAAGGTGGAAGGTGAATTAAATAGGGTGTCGCAGATATTGTAATTAATCTCTCTCTCCATTGGTGGGCTTAGATCGCCTTTCCCGGGAGAGCCAGTGTGAAGCATTGCGACCTGAGTTTTGGATTGAATTTTACCCCCCCGAACATTTCTTCATTCCTGCTCTCGCACATCTCGAGAATTCACGAGAATTTACCGAACCGTCAAAACAGTGACTTATAATAGCTTTTGTTTTTATCATCTTTATCATGTTCTTTATTACTATTATTCATAATTATAATTATTACTACCATTATCCTAACTTCTATTATTATTATAATTAAATTTCATGATCAGTTTAAGAGTAATAAGTAGGTATAAAGAGATAAAATAGGTTACAATATAAAGAGATAAAATAGGTTACAATATAAAGAGATAAAATAGGTTACAATATAAAGAGATAAAATAGGTTACAATAAGCGCATTGAATATCAACGTAAAGAAAAATATAATACCAATAAACAAGAGAGAGAGAGAGAGAGAGAGAGAGAGAGAGAGAGAGAGAGAGAGAGAGAGAGAGAGAGAGAGAGAGAGAGAGAGAGAGATAAACCAAGTGAATTAAATATTAAGTTAATGGTCAAGATAAATATAAATACGAAACCAATTTCTGAGAGAGAGAGAGAGAGAGAGAGAGAGAGAGAGAGAGAGAGAGAGAGAGAGAGAGAGAGAGAGAGATTATAAACAGTATGATAACTCTCCCAATACACTTCCTCTCACTCGTTATTTATGTGACATGTAACGTTAAAATTGCATTTGTTCCGGTCGAAGGAAACAGACTGAACTGTCTGTTGCTATGACATCATTACCTCCGCCAACGAAGTTGAAAGGTTATGTTTTCACCACTGTTTGTGTGTTTGTTTGTGCCTGTATTTGTTTGTTAATAAAATTGGCCACAATTTTGTTCGTAGAGTAATGAGACTTACAAAAATTAAATACTATGTAAAAAGCTAGAAATGATTAAATTTTGGAAGGTCAAGGTCAAAGGTCATGGTCATGCAAAATGTCCAATCCACGTAATCAGCCATAAGTTCGGACATCGTCGTCACACACATTTCAAACTTTGTTCATATTTGAGTGTATGAAATCCATGCCAAATATTACATGGAGTCAAAGGTCAAGGTCAAAGTCAAGCAAAATGTCGAGAAATAAGCTGCCATGGCGGAGGTCTGCGCTCTACACAGTGCCCCTCGAGTTCCGTATTGAAGAGTTTGCTATTTATTTCGTAAAGGTATTATATCAATATAACTAATTTATTTTCGTTTTTAGGACAATGTAACTTTCCATATATTACATAAAAATCACAAATACACGAATTCATAATTTCACCTAGTTACAACCTCGATAACCCCCCTCCACCCGCCCCCCCTCCCTCCCTTCCCTCCCCTCCACCCGCCCCCCTCTCCCTTCCCTCCCCTCCACCCGCCCCCCCTCTCCCTTCCCTCCCCACCTCTGTAGTTGACACAAGGCGGTTCCTTTTACCTCCCCGTAATTTTCCACCAAAACCCGAGTTTTATCAATTACAATGTTTTGGTAGGTTCTGGTATTCAAAGAAAGTTTGTAATGAATTTTTTTTTCTTTTTTTATGTTCAGTGTAATTTATCCCCAATTTGTGTTAAAATGTGTGAAAAGTTACAAAATTATGCATCCGAAAACAATCTCCTGTTGTTGACTTCGGCAAGTGTTAGTAAATTTAGTCTCATCATCACAATACTTTATAATCTCTTTTATTCGTTAATATTATTTATTGACAAAATATAAATCTGAAGAAGAAATGTAGGTTAATAAATAAGTATCAATTCAAAGGTTTCGACGGCCATCTTGGTCACCATCTTGAAAAAAACACTTTCCCAGGGATCATAGTTTGGTAAACTTTTAGTATGTTAAAAAGTAAATTAAAACCTACTAGATTCATTTGAGAAACCTTTTGTTACAATTTTTTGGGGTTAAGCTGTATTTTGCCCTGACTTTATGGCAAGTGGCCGAATTTTGCCTGAGAGGTCAACAGTATTGACTCATCCCTTCAGGAAACGAGATGTGATCCTTCCAAGGGCGGCGCCTCCTTTCAGATCTCCGTCCCCGGGAAATTACTCCGACATTATGGGCTCTTACTTTTAGGAGTGGTTTGTAAGGATATCTTTGGAGAGGATTCCAGGGAGATTCATTTACACTTTGAAGGATTTTTCTCATTTAATTTATGGGGGATTTAAGCTTCTTTGTTTTTCTTTGTGCGCGGTAAACCATCAGGGTATGTATATATATATATATATATATATATATATATATATATATATATATATATATATATATATATATACATATTAATATGAATATATATATAAAAGCACACATATACAACTACACAGGCATATATATATATATACACATATATATAAATATGTATATATATATATATATATATATATATATATATATATATATATATATATATATATATATATATTATATAAGAAAAAACGGGAACTGGAAAACCTACTAAGATCATCGAAACGATGCATATAAGAATTTTCAGATGGCCCGGCGATGTGGAGAAAACCAACAAGAAGCAATTGAAAAGAAAATATGATTTGAATGCTAAATAGAAGAAGGCCTTAGACAACTGTATGTATGGTAGGCTTATGATAGACCTAAGGGAAAGAAAAGACTTTGCTATCAAGTTAATGCATGAGTGACTGCAAGAAAGGATTGAATGGTGTGTTTGTAAGTACGTGGCTCGACTCCCTGCTAATGAGCCTTCTTTGTAAACAAGTGAAGTAAATACTCTTCTCCCCTTAGTATTCTAAAGAATAGCGCTCACCTAGGCAAGGGATTTTTTTTTAGTAAACTTATTATGAAAGAATTTCTTTCTTATCTTTGTAGGATCTGGCCAAACCATTTGTCACTACTATTGTGATGAATCGAAACTATGACGTCATAGATGACCAAGCTTCTAATTCTAATTAAGGTCAATAATCCAAACGATTTCTCAGCTGAGATCAGAGGTCAAATTAAGTAGAGTTTTCTTGCAACTGGTGACAATCATCATAACTCCCCAATTTATTACATTTTATAATGCTATGATATAACTCGCAATTTTTTTTTAAAGATTAGCTTTTCAGAAGCGGTTGACATAAACAGTATAGGGAAAACGAACGTTAAATGCATAATTTATGATCATAAATTACAATATAAAAGTGATAACAATTCAAGTCAATATTTATTATTAAATATGATAATCCATAAACAGATCTTTGCTCCTGATTACCACATCGGAATCAATGCTCATTTAAGAGAGAGAGAGAGAGAGAGAGAGAGAGAGAGAGAGAGAGAGAGAGAGAGAGAGAGAGAGAGAGAGAGAGAGAGAGAAACGGGTTTATTTGCCTTAATAAACGATCGGTATCTTTGATATCAAGACAGAGATACTTTATCAAGAAGAAGATTCATCGTGACAAACACAATTTATTTTGGAAAAGTTAAAAAATTGCATCTTTCAAAGCCAATAGAAAACTTCCCCATTCACACCAAGATTAAATATTCCCTTTGAACGATTATTTATTGTCAGCCTTAAAAAGTCTTAAAAGTCTTTCTGGACAAGTGGAAAAGTTTAAACGATTCCTACTCGAAAGTCTTGAAACCATTTCTCTTTTTGATATGAATAAAAAGTTTGTCTTTACGAAAGTTTATTGTTCGCAATATACCTTTTGTTTCACCATATAATATTTTTTTTGGTTAATTTTAACGCTTATATGGATCTAATATATCTTATGAATGGTTTCATTATTTCCAATATACATTTCTTTGGATTAGCTT
This sequence comes from Palaemon carinicauda, assembly GCF_036898095.1. Taxonomy (NCBI): domain Eukaryota; kingdom Metazoa; phylum Arthropoda; class Malacostraca; order Decapoda; family Palaemonidae; genus Palaemon; species Palaemon carinicauda. The sequence continues at coordinate 56,514,559 of NC_090753.1, forward strand.
TACTTTTATTTATGGAAAAAAAATATATTATTTGGAAATGTTGAAGCCGTGAATAATATTTTAGGCTTTGGACCATTCATTCTTCCCATCATAAAGTGAGATGTTTAATTCTTTAAAGGCCGCTCATGAATGGCAGAGGCAAGGGGCAGTGAAATTGTCCAAGGCAAGCAGGACAATGCCCTTGAGACTGACCATATAATCAATATGATCAGCGACCAAGGCCCCTCTCCACCCAAGCTAGGACCTGGAAGGGGGCAGACAATGCCTGCTGGTGACTCAGCAATTAGACCTACAAGCTCCCCCGAACCCCCATAACCTTAGCTCACAAGGATGGTGATGTTGCAGCGACCAAGGAACTAACAAGTTTAAGCGGGACTCGAACCCCAGTCTGGCAATAACCAGTCAGGGACGTTAGTTTTCCTACTATTTATATGGAAAATATATTATTTGGAAATGTTGAAGCCGTAAATAATATTTGACGCTATTTCTCATTTCATATAACCGAGAAATATAACTATATGCAAAGTTTAGGAAAAAGTATATAAGATTTTGGGTAAAGGTCATCATTCAAAAAAAAAAAAAATGAGAATATATACTTCGGAAGATTGTTGAAAGACTTGTAAAATATTTAGGGTCAGTTTCACAATTTAAGTGAATGAAAAAGACAAACTGCCAAATTGTAAGAGCAATATGCAAAATTTTGGTCAATCTGTCCATCAATATAAACAAAAAGGAAAAGAAAAATATCCCTTTTTGGAAGATTGGAAAAGCAATAGACGATATTTTTGGTCAATCTCACCATTTACATAAATGAAAAATATATCCCTTGGGTCATTTATAGGAAGGGAAAATATAATTTTATAGAGGATTATAAAAGCAATAGACAAACTTTTCGGTTAACCTCACAAATTATATAAATGAAAAAATATATCTTATAGAAAGACTGTTTGAGCAATAGACAAGACTTTGGGTGGGTACCCAATTTCTCTTCCCTCCCGGATGGCGACCAGAGGAAGAATCCTTTCCCTTTGAGGAGAAGAAGAAGAAGAAGAGAAGAAGAAGAAGAAAAAGAAGAAGAAGAGGCATCTGTCCATTATATCTGAAATCCCCAAACCTGATATTGTCAATAAACACCTGCAGGATACGGAAGGAATCACACGCTATAAATAACCAGCGCTTCCTCCACTATGGAGCTTTGGCAAAGAGGACACCTCGACTGCCCAGACTTGACGGAGGTTGAGGTCTCCTTCTCTTGCTAATAATAAGCAACGATTTGGTCAAAGGGATTCAAGTGAAAAAAGAAACACCTTTTATGCTGTAAATGAGATTTTCATACCTTAGATG
>NC_090753.1:56521402-56528902 GCF_036898095.1 Palaemon carinicauda
CTCCTTTTCCTTTTTCGTGTCTGTAGCGTCATTAGACTCACCTTATCTGCAGCAATGTTCGTTTTTATTATTATCATTATTATTATTATTATTATTATTATTATTATTATTATTATTATTATCATTATTAAATGCTAAGTTACAACCCTAGTTGGAAAAGCAGGATGCTATAAGCCCAAGGGCCCGAACAGGGAAATTAGCTCCGTGAGAAAAGGAAACAAGGAAAAATTGAATATTTAAGAACAGTAACAACATTAAAATAAACATTTCCGATCATTTGACATTTGCTTCTCTTCTCATTTATCAATTACGAATTCGAATGCATTACGGGGAACGTTTGAAATGAAGGGGAGTGAGTGTTTGTGTGTGTCTGTGTTAGTGTAATGTAAAAATGTCTAATAATAATTTGGACTTAAAAGAATGATAAAAACTATATTGCCAAACATGTGTCAATGTCAGCTCATGTTTTCATGTTTTAAATCTAAAATAGATAATCAGTAAAACAAATAATCACTGCATTTGTTGTAGAAAATAGTACGTTTTTTTCATGTCTGAATAATTAGGATCAAACGTTTTGATCCTATCTATAAATAATTGTGTTATCATAGCGCGTATGAAATATACAAAATTAAGTAAACGTTCACAGCAGTTGATGGAAAAGTTAAATTCATATAAATAATTTAATGCATTATGACAAATTCGTCTGATATTAGTTGAAATTATTTGAGAAATTCCACATTTCAAATACTGTTTATTCCTTTACCTTCAGATAATTCCTAAGATATGTCTATTTCATCTCTCATGTCGTAATACTAGTTTATTAATTAGTAATTTTTTGTAACTATAAAGAGAATTTTTTAAACTGATAATTACCCTCGACATCATTTGAGAGTTTAGGGGTCGTAAATTTATGTATTTCTAGTAATTTTTATTTGATAGCAGGCTGAGTAAAATTATTAAAGTCCGAAATGATAAGATGAATCTTCCTTAAACAATGGTAATGTTCTTAACAATGGTAATTAAATGTGGCTTTTACCTTTCATAACTGTCTTATATTAATGTGACTCTTACCTGCTATGTATATCTTAGGTTTCCGTTGACTTTTTAAAGATCAATTTAATCTACAATTTAACTCTTCAAGATTTGCCTTATGGTATAATATCCTTCCTTAGAGATTTTGTTTATTGTATAAAAATTCTTCGTTTGAATGTTAAATAACAGTACTTTTTTATCAACTGTTTCGTCATATTTGATTTAAATAGAAGGGCAGCACATTCTATAAATTTAATTAACTCTCTTTTCAATAGTCTTTTAAACCTTTGCTCAGTCACAAAATAAATATTTTTGGCTCAAAACAGAATGAAAATTAATTTTATCCTTTTAGAAAAAAAAAATGTTGCTATTTTTTTTTTTTTTTTTTTTTTTTTCAAATTGAAATAGCGAAATAATAAATATATCAGACGGAGCTCCAATGTTGTTACTGCAAAAATTGCCATTGCTAAACGTGGCATGATTAATTCGGTGGTTAACTGTTGTCATTAAATTTTAAATAGAGTAGTGTTGAGTGATGTTGGACGTACCATTTCTGATTATAATTCAAATAAGGTTAGTAACATTAAAGCTACAAATATTGATACGTTGAGTTAATGAAAACTATTAATCGATTAACTCTAGACCTTTATATATATATATATATATATATATATATATATATATATATATATATATATATATATATATATATATATATATATATATATATATATGCCTATACATATATAGTTGCTCTTTATTATATAGGCGATATTCTGCCATGGAGAGCAAAGAGCTTTCTATCAATTTCTCTCTTTATGTATGTTTGTTTGCTTGCTTATTCTCTCTCTCTCTCTCTCTCTCTCCTCTCTCTCTCTCTCTCTCTCTCTCTCTCTCTCTCTCTCTCTCTCTCAAGTTCAGCAAAGCAACCCTTCTCCACCACCGAAGATCTTTCCTTCTTGAATTGAATCTTCACTTATTCAGGGTATAAAATAGAGTAAAAGTTAAAACTTTTCGAATTTCTTTCGTAGGATCCTTTTCAAGATCCTTTTTAAGATCGCAAATACGTCCGCCGGGGAAATGACAATTCATAATATATATATAAAAGTCTTCTGCTTAAATGTTACGATAAAAGGGAATTTAAAGAAACTTGCTTCAGCAAAGACGAAACTTCGTCTCGGAGATGGACTTGAAAGGGAATTTCAAGAGACTTGGTTGAAGTAGAGATTCACTCATAAGTTCAGTTTGAAAATGGCTGTTTAATATTGGAAGATACTGTGTGTGTGTGTGAGAGAGAGAGAGAGAGAGAGAGAGAGAGAGAGAGAGAGAGAGAGAGAGAGAGAGAGAGAGAGAGAGAGAGAGAGACAAACAATCATATATATATATATATATATATATATATATATATATATATATAGAGAGAGAGAGAGAGAGAGAGAGAGAGAGAGAGAGAGAGAGAGAGAGAGAGAGAGAGAGAGAGAGAGAGATACTAAGCAGACAAACAAACATACATAGAGAGAAGGATAAATAGACAAACCTCCAGAGAGAGAGAGAGAGAGAGAGAGAGAGAGAGAGAGAGAGAGAGAGAGCTTACCCCTCGTGCCATCACTTCACAACAAATAAACCAATAAACCTTGTCTTACTCACATGTAACATTCCTGATATAAAGGGCGAAGACTGGCGGCGTGAGATTATTGTTGGTGGCCTGACAGGTGAAGGGCGAATCCAGGTCCTCTCTGGATGCTGGGATCTCCAGCCAGTTGAAGCTGCTGTTCTGTCCCACGGTGCTGTTGGGGTCCACGGCGATTCCCCTCTGCAGCCAGACCACACTGGGCGGTGGTTTACCTGCCTCAAAGGACCTTTTAGGTTATCTGGGATAACGAGTTAGGAGTTTCTCTAATATCTATTCACAATTCGCTTTAAGGGTTGATTCACACTATCGGTCCGGTCCCACTCCGCTCTCGCTCCAGTCACGGTCCGGGAAAATATTGTTACATGAGTTTAAAAGGAAGTATTCACTCTTGGGCTCCGGGCCGCTCGCGTGCCGAGCTTATGCTTGTATGGGGTTGGCTATGGATCATGTGATTGTTCAGGTTTTGGGTATGGAGCATATGCCTGTCCAGGGTTGGTTACAGAGCATGTGCTTGTTCAGGTTTGGTATTGAGTATATGATTGTTCGAGGATGGATATGGACCATATGTTTGCTCAGGTTTTGGGTTTGAAGCATATGCTTTTTCAGTGTTGGTTACGGAGCATGTGCTGGTTCATGTTTGAGTGTGGAGCATATACTTGTTAGAGGATGGGTATGGACCATGTGTTTGTTCAGGTTTTTGGCATGGTGCTTATGTTTGTTCAGGGTTGGTTATGGAGCATGTGCTGATTCAGGGTTGGGTGCGGAGCATATGCTTGTTTGAGGATGGGTATGGACCATGTGTTTGTTCAGGTGTTGGGTATGGAGCATATGCTTGGCCAGGGTTAGATACGGAGCATGTGCTAATACAGAGTTGGGTGCGGAGCATATGCTTGTTCAAGGATGGGTATGGGCCATGTGTTTGTTCGGGTTTTAGCATATGCTTGTTCGAGGATGAGTGTGGAGCATATGTTTGTTCAGGTTTTGGGTATGGAGCATATGCTTGTTCAGGGTTGGTTACAGAGCAGGTGCTGATTAGGAGTTGGTTGCAGAGCATATGCTTGTTTGAGGATGGGTATGGACCATGTGTTTGTTCAGGTGTTGGGTATGGAGCATATGCTTGGCCAGGGTTAGATACGGAGCATGTGCTAATACAGAGTTGGGTGCGGAGCATATGCTTGTTCAAGGATGGGTATGGGCCATGTGTTTGTTCAGGCTTTGGGTATGGAGCATATGGTTGTCCAGGGTTGGATACGGAGAAGGGGCTTGTTCATGGTTGGGTGCGGAGCATATGCTTGTTCGAGGAGGTGTATGGACCATGTGTTTGTTCAGGTTTTGGGTATGGGGCATATGTTTGTCCAGGGTTGGTTACAGAGCTTGTGCTTGTGCAGGTTGGGTATGGAGCATATGCTTTTTCAGTGTTGGTTATAGAGCATGTGCTGCTTCCTGTTTGGGTGTGGAGCATATATTTGTTTGAGGATGGGTATGGACCATGTGTTTGTTCAGGTTTTGGGTATGGAGCATATGCTTGTTCAGGGTTGGATACGGAGCATGTGCTAGTACAGAGTTAGGTGCGGAGTATATGGTTGTTCAAGGATGGGGGTGGACCATATGTTTGTTCAGGTTTTGGGTATGGAGCATATGCTTGTCCAGGGTGCGGAGCATATGCTTGTTCAAGGACAGATGTGGACCATGTGTTTGTTCATGTTTTGGGTATGGAGCATATGCTTGTCCAGGGTTGGATACGGAACATGTGCTAGTACAGAGTTGGGTGCGGAGCATTTGCTTGTTCAAGGACGGGTGTGGACCATGTTTTTGTTCAGGTTTTGGGTATGGAGCATATGCTTGTCCAGGGTACGGAGCATATGTGTGTTCAAGGACAGATGTGGACCATGTGTTTGTTCAGGTTTTGGGTATGGAGCATATGCTTGTCCAGGGTTGGATACGGAGAAGGTGCTCGTTCAGGGTTGGGTGCGGAGCATGTGCTTGTTCGAGGATGACTGTGGCGCATATGTTTGTTCAGGTTTTGGGTATGGAGCATTTGCTTGTTCAGGGTTGGTTACAGGGTAGGTGCTGATTAGGAGTTGGTTGCAGAGCATATGCTTGTTCGAGGAGGTGTATGGACCATGTGTTTGTTCAGGTTTTGGGTATGGAGCATATGCTTGTCCAGGGTTGGATACGGAGAAGGTGCTCGTTCAGGGTTGGGTGCGGAGCATGTGCTTGTTCGAGGATGACTGTGGAGCATATGTTTGTTCAGGTTTTGGGTATGGAGCATTTGCTTGTTCAGGGTTGGTTACAGGGTAGGTGCTGATTAGGAGTTGGTTGCAGAGCATATGCTTGTTCGAGGAGGTGTATGGACCATGTGTTTGTTCAGGTTTTGGGTATGGAGCATATGCTTGTTCAGGGTTCGTTACGGAGAATTTGCTTGTTCAGGGTTGGTTACGGATAATGTGCTTGTTCAGGGTTGGGTGAGGAGCATATGCTTGTTCGAGGATGGGTATGGACCATGTGTTTGTTCATGTTTTGGGTATGGAGCATATGCTTGTTCAGAGTTCGTTGCAGAGCATATGCTTGTTAAGGGCTGGGTGCGGAGCATGTGCTTGTTCGAGGATGAATGTGGACCATATGTTTGTTTTGGGTAAAGAGCATATGCTTGTTCAGCCTTTTCTTTTTGATAGTTTGTTTCTGGATGTTCGTGCTTTTTCAGCGAAGTTATGTGGCATCTCAGTTGGTTGTTGATTACACCAACCTTGGTCAGGATTCGACCTAACCTCATACTAGAATTAGATCATGTTTTCAGGTGTTTATGCTTTTTACCACCAAGTTATATGGCATTTTATTACACCAACCTTGGTCAGGATTCGAGCCAACCTCATACTGGAATTAGTTTATTTTTCCACGTGTTCATGCTTTTTCAACCAAGTTATGTGGGATTCCATTAGGTTGTTAATTACACCTAAGAAATGTTAAATTAGTTCATGTTCATATTCAAGGGTTCATTAATTATTTGAAACTGACAAATTAATTATCAGTAACATCGGGCCATTTTATAGCACACGTACGAATTAAATTATAAATGTATATTGCATTTTCATAAATGTGCTTTGACCCAACTTTATTGCATTAAATTTAATGTTAGTGTAAGATTGGTTGAATGGCAAGGTAAACACGACTGTAATACAGTATGTAATTTTGAAATGTTCTTTCTGCAATATGTAATTCTGAAATTTTCTGTAATATGTAATTTTGAAATGTTTTTTATGTAATATGTAATTTTGACATTTTCTATCTGTGATATTTAATTTTATAATATTCTTTATGTAAGATATAATTCTGAAATGTTCTTTCTGAAATATGTAATTTTGACATTTTCCTACAGATTTGTTTTTCCAATAAAATTTGCATTCGTTAAATTCGATTGAATTTGAGTATAAATAATTCAGATTAATTGCCTCTGTTATAATAATAAAATGGTTTCATTAGAAAAATTTACAATATAATTGGCTCATTTTTTTTTTCAAAATATGTTTGTTTCCAATAGAAACTATTCCGTTCGTTAAATTAAAATAAATTTGTACATTAAACAACTCAAAGTAATTGCATTTGTAGTAATTATAAAGCAATTTTGTATTGAAAATAGTAAAAGCGAACGTTGAATTGAAATAAATCGAATGCTTTGAAACTGCCTTGACCTGGGAAATTGAGAAAGTTTTCGTTTTAACTTTTGTTGATCTAAATATGATACCGCCTCTGGACCATCCGTTTTGTCTTGACCCAAAATTTATTTCTATTCAAGTTGTAAATATGATGATATGTACCAAATCAAACCTCACCTGCATTGTTTAACAATCGCTTCCTCGATTAAGCCTGCATTTTTTAGTTTATTTCCTTGCTTCCTTTCCTCACTGGGCTATTTATTTTTCCTGTTGAAGCCCTCGGGCTTATTGCATCGTGTTTTCCAACTACAGTTATAGTTTGGCTTGTAATTATGAAGCCCTTGCATCACAGAAGCCCTTGGGTCACGAAAGCCCTTTCTTCACTTATGCCCTTGCAGCACAGAAGCCCTCGGATCACATAAGCCTTTGCATCACAGATGCCCTTGTATCACAGATACCCTTGCATCATATAAGCTCTTGCATCACAGAAGCCCTTGCATCATATAAGCTCTTGCATCACAGATGCCCTTGCATCACAGAAGCCCTTGCATCACAGAAGCCCTTGCTTAACAGAAGCCCTTGCATCACAGAAGCCCTTGCATCACTAGAGCCCTTGCTTAACAGTAGCCCTTGGATCACAGAAACTCTTAGATCGAAGGCTGCATAGCATCTTCTGTCTTAATATCCACCGGGAAAGCGCTTTTCGTTTGTGTGTCTGTCTGTGTTCTCGGTTTCAATGACCAGAGTTTATGTGACGCCAGTTTAAACTAGTCAGTTAATCTATCAATGTGTTTGCTCTAACTAATGGACGAATTTTCGTGACATTCTTTTATTTTTTTTTTTAAGCGCTACTTTTGAGATTCACAGTGGAATGGGGAATGAACTAACTCTCTCATTTAAAAATGCCATCAAGGTATACTGTGTGCGGAGGCACCAGTTATGTATTAACTGATAAGCAAAGTGAACATAACTAACTTTATTTGGACAGACAGCGAGCTTTTATAACAACAGTTTCAGTGAAAGAAGGTCACAAAAACTCAAACAGATTAATACAAGCATATACAGACAGAAACAAGTTATCAGTGCGAGGGGAAAGCGATAACGACAATATATAAAATCAGAAATACTGTTAAAGCATACGAGTGTGTGATATATATGATATTATGGCCAGTATCTGCCCTC
>NC_090753.1:56533902-56538902 GCF_036898095.1 Palaemon carinicauda
TCTGCCGGTCACCAAGAGTGTGGCCGGCAGCTGGGTACTACCTTGTGTAGTTGCTGGCCGGCAGCCATTGCCGGCCAACACTGGCTGTTACCGGCCGGCAGTTGCTGCCGACCGGCACAGGCATTTGAACCAGAGTGCTGCCGCCCTATAGCTGTTAAGTAGTATACTTTAAAGCTAGTTGTGGTGTGTGCCGGCCGGCAAAGGCAGACCGGCACACATCCCCCTATACTGTACTAGTATTCTTCTGTATAGCATATACAGTAAGAAGAAAACTATAGTAAGGGTTTTGGTACAGCACTGTGTCTTCTAACACTATTGTGTTTTCTTGCACACCCCTTTGCTGTTGCCCTCAGATAGGAAGCTGAGTTCTTCCCTGTCTATTATCCAGGATTTTAAAATCATTGCTTAGGTGTGAGCTCCACCTGTTTCCTCTGGAAACCTTGCATTGGTTACTCTAGAAGAGATAAACCATTTTTGATTTTATTATCTGGAAGGCTGCAGCAATGGGTTGTGAGGGAAACACAAGTGTGTGTCTTTCCTTTCTGAATTGTTATGCTATACTATGCATATCCAGTGATACATAGTTCACTTGATACTCATGGAAATTTCTTCTCTTTACAGAAGGACACTCCGAAGTGGGGAAGTGCTTTCTGCAATGTCAGCAGCAAGAACCTCTGCGGACATGAGTTTTGTAGGAGACACGCAGCATACGCTGTCTCCAAGGATGATCTCCGGTATTGGGACCCTCAGGTATGTACTGTGTGCACTAACCTGATTAATGAGACATTTAAATAGCTAGGAAGAAGCTTCGTACCTGGGTAAGGGGCTTCCAAAAGAACACTTCTGGCCCTTATCTTCCAAGTGAGAAGATGAGGGCGTATCCTTTCCCTAAGGCATCAGCTGATGCAGTGATTCCCCAGCCTCAAGAGGAGATCCCCTAAGTTCAGATCCAGGTGGATGCTGAAGTCGCGGTCGCGATGCAAGACATCCAGCTAGATGACAAGATGTCTGATGTGGACGGGTGTCAGGAGGAAGACCTCCTGGCATAAGCCCAGGATGAAGTTCAAGCCCCTCTACATCGGCCGGTCTCCCAGTAGAGCTGGGACAGGCCCTTTCTTCTATTGTTGGAATGATCCAACAAATGCAGAAGGAGAATCAGGAGAAGGCGGCTGCAATGGAACTGCGAATGCAGTGCCTTGCAGAATCACATGGGCCCCAGAAAAAGCTCAATGTGAAAGACCTTCCCTTGTGCTCAGATGCTAACCCATGGAGGTATGCTGAGCACATGCCGATGACGACTGGAAAGATCGTCATCTCGGATAGGCTGGGCTCAGTTCCCCTGGAGGGTGGAATTCTGGCCCAGCAAGGCATCATATCCGGACTGTTATGTCCGGCTGAGGAAGGAACCAGCTTCAAAGGAGGAGACAGAGTCGAAGGAGGTCATAGTGATGGACCATGCTAAGGCTCAAGCTCTACTTTCATCCTCGATGAAAGAGAGGGGCTTCTCTAACTCAAAGGTAGCGGCATTGAATAGGAAGCTCCCTTCCTTTGTGTCCTCGCCTACTAGAGCCTTCCCCTTTTTACAGAAAGGGTTTCTGGCTGTACTAAAAGCAATCGAGGCCGGCAAGTCTTGCCCCTCCCTAGAGGAGTGTAAACCCTTGTCGCTGGCCCTGCCTATGGACCACAAAGACTGGAAGGACGTCCATCTTACGTTCTCAGTGGGAAAGTTGGAGGCTGATATTGCCGGACGTCAGTTCGGCAAGGACCTCCCTAAGCTGTCTGACTTTCTTTTGCGAAGTGAGTTCGATACAAAAGAAAGACTGACTGCCTCAATGTCTCTTCAGACTACTCTCGAGACGATGGCAAGTGACCCCAAGGTCCATGAAATGTTCATGGTAGTGGCCAAGCCTCATCTGGCCACAGTGACGAAGGACCTTTATGGCTTCGTCAAGGCAAGGAGAGCTTGTAGGGAGTTTGTGTTTACCTCGGCTACGGTGAGGCACGAGCTAAAGAAACTAATCTCCTCCAACATTTGGGGAAAAGACCTTTTTCCCTACCGACTTGGTCAAAGAAGTTGTTGATAAAGCCGCCTTGGAGAATAGAAACCTCCTCCAGAAGTGGGGCCTGGCTATCAAAAGAAAGTCTTCCCCGGATGAGGGTCCTCAACCAAAGAGGAAGACTATGAGGACTAGGCTACCGTCTCGGCCAGCCAAGCCTCTTAGACAGCAACAGCAACTGCAATTGCCATTGCCCCCAGTGCCCCAAATCGTGGCACAAACCCCGACCACCTTTCAGTGGGTACCCCAGGCCGTGTCGACACAGTCCACGGCATTCACCCCAGCGTTCGAAGGGCAGTCTACTTCCTTTCGAGCAAAGCCTAGAGGAGCAGCCAGAGGCTCGTCTAGACGCCCCTCAAGGGGAAGGGGATTCAGGGGTGGTCGTGGTCAGGAAGGCAAGACCTCAGGACGGCAGTCCAAGTGAGGTGATACTGGTAGGAGGGAGACTTCTGAAATTTCGGGATCGGTGGACCTTCGATCCCTGGGCCCACAGCCTACTCAAGAATGGACTGGGCGGGAGCTGGTACAGCACTCCACCCCCGTGCCTTCGGTTTTTCCAACACTCCACCCCCGTTATGGAGGAGTACGTTCAAGAACTGTTGGAGAAAAAGGGTGAAGCCCATCAATTTCTAATGGAGGCTGTTTTGTGTTCCCAAGAAAGACTCGGAAAAGCTCAGAGTCATTCTGGACTTGTCGCCACTTAACAAGTTCATAGTGAATTGCAAATTCAAAATGCTAACACTGCAACACATAAGGACCTTACTGCCCAAGAGGGCATATTCCGTCTCTATAGACTTGTCAGACGCCTACTGGCACATTCCAATTAGCCATCGACTCTCCCCCTACCTAGGGTTCAGGCTACAACGAAGACTATACGCCTTCGGAGCCATGCCATTCGGGCTAAACATAGCCCCAAGGATTTTTACGAAGCTTGCGAGCGTAGCTCTCAAACAATTTCGCCTAAAGGGAATTCAGGTGGTAGCCTACCTGGACGACTGGTTGGTGTGGGCAGCATCCGAGACAGAATGCTTGCAAGCTTCCAGTCAAGTGATCCAGTTCCTAGAGTACCTAGGCTTCAAGATCAACAGAAAAAGTCTCGACTTTCTCCATCTCAAAAGTTCCAGTGGCTGGGAATCCACTGGGACCTTTTGTCACACCGTTTCTCCACCCCGGCGAAGAAAAGGAAGGAGATAGCGGGTTCTGTCAAGAGACTTCAAGATTCCGAAAGGATATCAAGACACGAGCAGGAGAGAGTACTGCGCTCTCTCCAGTTTGCTTCGGTGACAGACCCAGTGCTAAGAGCACAGCTAAAAGATGCAATCGGAGTTTGGAGAAGTTATGCATCAAACGCGTGAAGAGATCTGAGAAGACCAGCCGCTTCGGCTAAGTACTCTTCTCAGGCCTTGGTCCCAAGCCAGACATCTAAAGAAGTCAGGTTCTTCTTCAGCCACCTCCCCCGTCGGTGACGATTCACTCAGACGCCTCGAAGGAGGGATGGGGAGGTCACTCTCATCGGAAAAAAGTCCAGGGGACTTGGTCCAGGCTATTCAAGACCTTTCACATAAAACTTTCTAGAAGCTAGGGCAGTGCTCCTTACCTTAAAGAAAGTCTCCCCGCGTCATTCGATCCACATAAGGTGGTGATAGACAGCGAGGTAGTTGTGAGATACTTGAATCGACAAGGATCGAGGTCACCACCTCTCAACCAGGTGATGTTGGCCGTCTTCCGATTGGCGGAAAAGAAGAAGTGGTACCTGTCGGCAGTTCACCTTCAAGGAGTCCGCAATGTGACAGCGGACGCTCTATCCAGGTTCACACCGATAGAGTCGGAATGGTCCTTAGACGCAGGATCATTCTCCTTCATTCTGAATCAGTCCCAGAACTGCAGATAGACCTCTTTGCGACGAAAGACAACAAGAAGTTGCCCCTGTACGTGCCCCGTACGAGGACCCCTTAGCGGAAGCAGTGGACGCGATGTCCCTCGACTGGAACAGATGGTCCAAGATTTATCTGTTCCCTCCTCACAACCGTCTGTTGAGGGTCCTCAACAAACTGATATCCTTCAAAGGGTAGCGGCAATAGTGGCCCACAAGTGGCCGAACAGCGTGTGGTTCCTCCTGGCATTGGAACTGTAGCTGAAGTTTGTACCACTACCAGATCCAGTTCTGACCCAGCGAGTCCAGAAGTCAACTGTCTGCGCTTCATTACAGAAAACCCGGACCCTGCAGCTCATGATTTTCTCTCCTTAGCGGTGAGAAAGCGTTTCGGGATTTCGAAAGCCAGTATAGACTTCCTTGAGGAATATAAGTGCAAATCTACTAGAAGGCAATATGAGTCATCTTGGAGAAAATGGGTGGCCTTTTGTCAAGGCGAAGATTCCGCAGGAGATCTTGACAGACTTCTGCTTATCTTTTTTCCCCACCTCCATGGTCAAGGGTTGGCAGCGAACACGATTTCAGCGTGTAAGTCTGCTTTGACAAGACCCATTCTATATGCCTTCCAGGTCGACCTAGTTAACGAGATCTTTAATAAAGTCCCGAAATCCTGTGCTAGGCTCAGACCTTCAGCACCTCCAAAGCCCATTTCATGGTCTTTAGACAAGTTCTTCATTTCGCTTCTCTGTTGAGCAATGAAGAGTGTGCGTTAAAGGATTTGACACAAAAAGTTATTTTCCTATTTTGCACTCGCGTCTGGGGCCAGGATTAGTGAGATTGTAGCCTCTCGAGAGAGGCAGGTCGTGTTCAGTTCCTGGATGGGGAAGAACTGAACCTGTTTCCGGATCCTACGTTTCTCGCCAAGAATGAGTTACCCACCAACAGGTGGGGTCCCTGGAGAATCTGCCCTCTGAAAGAAGATGCATCTCTATGTCCAGTAGAATGCCTAAAGGTCTATCTTCATAGAACTTCAGACTTCAAGGGTGGTCAACTATTCAGGGGAGAAACAT
>NC_090753.1:56543902-56546402 GCF_036898095.1 Palaemon carinicauda
AAGGATTGTCAGTGGCTAAAAAAACGTGTAAGTAGGCCATCGCTTGTGGCGGTGGCCTCCCGTGTTACTAATCTTTTCTTTTTACAGGATGCAGGAATGGGCGTGCGATTTTTGGTAGACACGGGTGCTTGTTGTTCTCTTTTGCCAAGGAAACTCTTCAAGGCACGACGTAGTCTGTCTACATCTGCCGACGTCCTCTTGGTAGCTGCCAACGGATCTGCGATACCCACCTACGGTTACGAGAACCTCACATTATCGTTCGGAAACGGTAAATTCAATTGGAAGTTTCTCGTTGCTGACGTCACAATGCCAATCCTCGGTGCGGATTTCCTCTCTCATTTCCACCTTCTGGTCGATGTCGCCCACCGACGATTGGTCAACGCAGACTCGTACTTGTCGACACCTCTTCAACCCGCCCCCTCTAACCTCGGTCTCCACATCAGCACACCCACGGATGCCTACGCCCACCTCCTCACGTCGTACCCGGAAGTTTTCCGTCCAGAACTTCGCCAAACGCCCACTGTTCCTGCCAAGCACAGTATTTATCACCATATTACGACGACGGGACCCCCAGTCTTCGCAAAATTCAGACGTCTGGCACCGGAACGATAGGCAGCCGCCAAACAGACGTTCGCCGAAATGAAGGAAACGGGCCTTTGCCAAAAGGCCTCCAGCCCATGGTCGTCACCCTTACACATCGTTCTGAAGAAAGACGGCTCCCTCCGTCCGTGCGGGGATTACAGGTGCCTGAACATGCAAACAGAACCGGATCACTACCCCCTCCCAAACATTGCCGTCTTGACCTCCTACCTGCACTAAGCGAAGGTTTTCTCTACGCTCGACCTCTTGAAGGGGTATTATCAGGTGCCTATGAACCCAGAAGACATCCCCAAGACCGCCATCACCACTCCATTTGGTACATACACCTTCAATTACTCCTGTTTTGGCCTTCGTAATGCTGGGGCAATGTTTCAACGTCTCATGGATGGCATCTTAGGGGACCTCCCTTTCTGTGTATGTTATGTGGACGACATACTTGTGTTCTCCTCCTCAAAAGAGGAACACCTCCGTCACCTGCCCTGCGCATCGTGCTCGACCGCCTGCAACAAAACGGCCTTGTAGTCCGGTACGACAAGTGTACCTTTGGAGCCAACGAAGTGTCGTCTTAGGGCACCGTATCACTCCTGAAGGATTCCATCCCCTCCCTGAGAAGGTAGCAGCCGTTCAGAATTACCCCGCGCCCTCGACCGTCAAAGCTCTGCAGGAATTCTTGGGCATGATCAACTATTATCACCGTTTTCTGCCAGCCATTGCCGCCACTCTTGCTCCCCTCTACGCCTCCCTCAAGGGCAAGCCAAAGGACCTGAAGTGGGGTCCCCTTCAAGAAGTAGCCTTCTGCAATGCAAAGAAGGCCCTATCAACTGCTGTGGCTCTCACTTTTCCTATCCCACACGCCCCTCTCCTTCTCTCCACCGATGCCAGCGACGTCGCTATTGGTGCACTACTCGAGCAGGTGGTGAAAGGCTCGCCCCGCCCATTGGCCTTCTTCAGCAGAAAACTGTCCAAGGCAGAATCGGGTTATTCTACCTTAGATCGAGAATTGCTGGTGGTGCACTTGGCTGTCCGTCACTTTCGCCATTTCTTAGAAGGTACGCCCTTCGTCATTCGCACAGACCACATGCCTCTGGTGCACGCCTTCACTCGACAGTCTGACGCCTGGTCCGCCCGTCAACGCCGACATCTCTCCGCCGTGGTTGAATACAATTGCACCCTTCAATACGTCCCTGGGAAAATGAATCCCGTTGCCGGTGCCCTGTCAAGAAACACGTTGGCTGCCGTTCAACTGGGATTGGATTACAACGTCCTGGCTGAAGCCCAACGACAGGATCCAGAGTATCAAGTTTGTAGGACATCCTGCACGTCCTCCCGTTGGGAAGACTTTCCCCTCGAAGACTCCAACACCACCCTCCTCTGTGACGTCAGTACTGGTAGACCGCGACCTTGGATTTCTGCTCCCATGTGCCGACAGGTGTTTGATTTCATTCACGGCCTTTCACATCCCTCGTGCCGTTCTACTGCACAGCTGCTGAAGGCAAAGTTCATTTGGCACGGCATTTCTAAGGATGCTAAGGATTGGGTCCGCGCCTGTACTTCTTGCCAAACTTCCAAAGTACATCGACACACGGATTCAGGAGTGGGCACCTTTCCTCAACCTCAGCGTCGTTTCGCACACATTCACGTCGACGTTGTAGGCCCCCTACCCACATCACAAGGACATCGTTACTTGTTTACCGTCATCGACCGCTCCACTCGTTGGCCTGAAGCCATTCCCATGGAAACTGCAACGTCCGCCTCATGTACATCTGCCTTACTCTCAGGATGGATTGCAAGATTCGGTATCCCTGAGCATATTACTTCTGACAGGGGAATCACTTTCACCTCTCAATTGTGGACGTCATTAGCGAATCTCCTGGGCATCACCCTACATCAGACAACGGCC